>NW_027189188.1:625000-805312 GCF_040958095.1 Procambarus clarkii | reverse complement strand
GGCGTACAGAAACACGCATACACTCTTGGCACTGGCGGTGAGTAAGGGTGGTGATGTCACGTGGTACAGTGAGGGCAGCGCCGGCTGGCGGCTGCAGGTTATATGGCACCATGCACTACACTGTACACTGGTACAGGTACACTGTGGTAAAGTCACACACAGATTACTTAGGCGGCAGCACTGCCTTAGTTCACTCTAAGTCACTCACAACGATCTTTGTCACCAGGGGTTACCTGATACCAGTCTGTTTCACTCTGGAGATTTGTCACTTTAGGCTTCTGAACAATATATTCACACTCGTGATTCTGGGCGAGTGTGTGGTATATCACAGAGGCGCTGAGTTAACTTGACGGTGAGGAATAGACGGTGTTCAGTCTATTGGCTGATAGACAGAACAGCTACACGTCCACTTTGCAAGAGATCCCTCACGAGAATGCTTTTTCCTGAAGCTCAGGGCGTCACATGGGCACAACACAAAAAGAGTTACAATTTGACCAATAGCATTGCAGCAAATGAGCGGGAACCAATCATATTGAACGTTCGATGATCAGTAGCAGGAGCTGTTATTCTTCATCGCGCCAGTTGACCCCAGAGGTCAGACGGTCGTTGGCGTCTCCCCTCTACTCTCACGCTGGCCCCAGCCAATGTACTCACTGACCCTGTGGCAAGTATGCTTAACTCCCTGTATCTACTTCCTGCCTGGACATACGGCGGCCTCTGTATTATGAAAGTGTTCCTGGTTAAGTGGGCATTCTGGAGATACCCAACATGCCAGGTCACTATCCAGGGTTAACAGAAATAGGACCTTGTGCACAAAGTCTGTGCACTGTGCACTGCAATGAGCCATTCCAGTCAGCTGTGGGAGAATCTTGGGAGACATACTCCCACAAATGGAATATGCAGTGGTTGTATGGTGCCCATATCTTAAGAAGCACAGCAACAAACTGGAAAAGGTGCAAAGACATGCAACTAAATGGCTCCCAGAACTGAAGGACAAGAGCTACGAGGAGTGGTTAGAGACATTAACCCCTTAACTGCGCGGCCTCCAAATATGACCCCCCCACCCCCCCAATGCACAAGAAATAAATTCTCAGGAAAAAATTCTTATTTTTTTTGTTCTAAAAGTGTCAAAAACCCCTCCCTGTATTTGGGTATAGCAATGGAATGTCAAAATTGTACTTTGGCTGTTATGAGTCCGTAAGGTGGCACGTGACGTCATCATTTCCCGTGCGCCCATGCCGTAAGCTCCCGGGACCGGTGGGGCGCCCGGGGCGGTATGCGCGCGCTGCCACGAATATATTTTTGCTCATTTTTTGCGCACAGTTCCAAATACAATTTATTAGATTTTACGTGCTGATCCAATGTATGGTGAACACGTACACTATATTATGGCAGTAGAACATCCGTACCATCTGTAGACACTGTGTTACGTGCATCACAAACAAGTACACTTATTTCCAATTTATCACTGATATATTTATATTTACATTATATATACACACACTGTACAGTATCACACACTATATACACACACCAACCCGTTCTTGCAAATTCGTATAGTCAATATTGACTTATTAACTACGTGCATAGGTGATATACTAAACGTAATAGATACCCTTAAAAAGCTTCATAGAAAACACCGACCTTACCTAACCTTGTTAGTATCTTAAGATAAGCATCGTATTGCTTCGTAATTACAATTATTACTTAACCTATACCTATAATAGGTTAAGTAACAATTGTAATTACGAAGCTATAAGATGCTTATCTTAAGATACTAACAAGGTTAGGTAAGGTCGGTGTTTTCTATGAAGCTTTTTAAGGGTATCTATTATGTTTAGTATGTCACCTATGCACTTATTAAATAAGTCAATATTGACTTTACAAATTTGCGAGAACGGGTTGCACACACACAGTACTCCGCGAGTGTGTGATATGCTGCGAAACAGCCAACGGGGCAGAGTGGCACCATGCACTCCATGCACCAGATGGTGATGCATCTTCGCTTTGGTGATCTGTGTGTAGTGTTCCTGCATACTATGCACACACGTTTACCCTTCTCCTGTGATGCTGTGCCTTTCATATACTTCAGCATGTGTACCTCGAAGTTCTCATTACCCCGCAATCTGTCTGGAGCTGCATATGGCATTGTTGCTTGCACCTTGCGCGGTACTACGGACTCCTGCCTGCCATACTTTACTAGCAGCTGTGACACAACACTGGCACTGAAGGTACATGTAGACAGTGAAGAGCAGAGATGCCATAGGCACAATCAGAGAACACTGTATAAACATCAGAGGTCCGCAGTTGTTCAACGTCCTCCCAGCGACTATAATAAATATTGCCGGAACAACCGTGGACATCTTCAAGAGAAAACTGGACTGTTTTCTAAGAGAAGTTCCGGATCAGCTGGGCTGTGGTGGGTATGTGGGCCTGCGGCCCACTCCAAGGAACAGCCTA
Source organism: Procambarus clarkii (assembly GCF_040958095.1). NCBI lineage: Eukaryota > Metazoa > Arthropoda > Malacostraca > Decapoda > Cambaridae > Procambarus > Procambarus clarkii. The sequence goes on along the minus strand of NW_027189188.1, from coordinate 802,852 downwards.
GTGGACCAATCTTTCACAAGTCAAGCCTGGCCTCGGGCCAGGTTTGGGGAGTAAAAGAACTCCTAGAACCCCATCAAGCAGGTATCAAGCAGACGGTTTTCTGCCGGACTTCACTAAGTACATATTGAAGCAGTTGAGCACTGCAACATCCTTGAGGTGGAAGAAGAACTTTTTCGTCCACTTCACAGACCTGTGCACGCACTCCACACCACCAAGCATCATGTCACATTTATCGACGAGGCGCATGTTCACGTTACAGTCTATGACACAGTCTGGCTTATACATGGGGTTGCGCATATAAAAATGGACCTTCCCACTGTTCAACATGGCACCGGTGTGAATCGTCGTCAGCATATTCACCTCGTGTCTGTCCTCCCACCGCACTGACAGCATATTGTCACACTTGCGCAGCTGGTACTCGCCCATGGATATACCTATACCGAACACTGGCATTTCCTTCCCGAGGACCTTCACAGTGCTACATATGCTGGTGTTGTGGGCAAGGAGGTATCTGGTCAACAGGGGGCTGGTGTAATAGTTGTCAGTGAACAGTATATGCCCCCTGTTCAGCACTGGTTCCATCAGGGTTTTTACGACACTGCCAGAGAACCCATGTTCATCTTGAGCTGGTATGTCGACGTCTGTACCAGACTACAAGATCATGTCCAGGACGATACCAGTCTCACAGTCGCACAGCATGAAAAACTTTAGTCCAAAACGGTGCCGCTTGGAAGGGATATACTGCTTGAAAGCCAGTCTGCCCTTGAACAGTACAAGCAACTCGCCGATAACGACATTCTGTCCAGGTACAAAATAATCCCTGAAGTTCCCTCACAGGTCGCTGAATACCTTGCATACCTTCCACCTTCCGCATCTGTCCTCATTTGCATTGTTCTCGAAATGCAGGCGCCTGAGAATCAAGTGGAACCTATCCCGCGACATATACTGGTTGAAGACGGGTGATGGAACAAGGCTGTCTTTGTTCCAATAGTCCTGGACGACAGCTTTCTCTGAGTGTTTCATCATCATGCATAGAGCCAGAAACACGTACATCTCGTCGATTATCGTTGCCTTCCATCGCGTGAGGCGTAAGGCAGGTAATATGCCGCTGTCTATGAGGGTGTGGGCATACATGTTTGTCTTTGTACAAGTGTTTGTACACTTGCGTCTTTCCCTCACTCGTATCAGACCTCAGTGTCAGATCTTTCTCTGGATCATAGTCCAGGTCATCATCCATAGCATCGTCGTCGTACAAAATATCGCGAATCTCCTCCTCAGAGAGTAGTTTTCCATGACCGCGGGTCACTGTGGAGCGGGAGCTCGTTGACGATGTGTCAGACATGGTTGCTGCTTGAGAACTGGGGCTCTCCATGGCCACGGGGCATGCTGGGAATTTTTTTCAAGATGGCGGACTATCACTGGGGCCCCCAGTCAACCATTCCATACCTGCGTCACCGCACGTCACTTTTAAATCGAACGTGAAAAATACAAATACCCGGAGGCGCGTAGTGCACCCCAAGCGTGGGCCAGCAGGTGCGTTGCACAGTTAAAGGGTTAAATATTCCAAAACTAAAAGATAGAAGAAAAAGAGGCAATATGATCACTACGTACAAAATATTAACGGGAATTGATAAAATTTATAGGCAAAAATTCCCGAGACCTGGAACTTCAAGAACAAGAGGTCATTGATTTAAACTAACTAAACAAAGGTGCCGAAGAAAATTTAATTTTTTAGAAGTGAATAAGAAAATTCACTTTCACAAACAAGTGGGGTAGATGGTTGGAACAAGTTAGGTGAGAAGGTGATGGAGGACAAAAGCGTCAGTAATTTCAAATTGTTATATGACAGAGTGCTTGGAAGATGGGACATCATGAGCATAGCTCTCATCCTGTAACTACACTTAGGTAATTATATAGTTTATAGGTTGTGTGGGGTCTATGTTCTCCTATTCCACATTCCATAACATGGCATTTGTTCACATTAAATTCCATTTGCCAAGTGGTGCTCATACACTTATTTTGTTCAGGTCTTCTTGAAGGGCAGGACAATCATGAATTTATGATTTCTGCCAGTACAATAGTCAGTTCTGTACATGCGGAGCACAGTGACTTAGAAAGGAAAATTATTATTATTAATAATAATATATCCTCCCCAAAGCAATGGAATAGTATAGGAAACACTTATTTAAGACATTCAGTCGTTGAAAATATATATAGAAACAGCAGTGTTAAATGTTGAAAACAGTCTGGAACTCTATAAGACATACAAATGACCAATTTTGGGATATGAGTTTTGTGTGAAACATTATTGGAACCAAGGGAGTGCACACAGAGTGGAGAGCGGCAGCAAGTTGTCCACTCAGGCGGCGACTACTCCAGTGTCCAGTAGACGTCAATGTGACGCTTGGGTGGTCTTCTACAGTAATGATAAGTGCATTAAATGTACTAGTGCTTTTTTTCTTTGTTAGTTTAGGGATAGGAATGTGTGTTTGTAGAACCCTGTGTGTCTTGTGTTATTTTGGACTCATTCACCCACTCTAAGGAGTACTGTAACACGTGGTTTAAACTCCATCGACCTTGGTCCCCGTTAGTAAAGTGATTAAGTGTAGAGACCTTATATTGTAAAAATCCATGCTACATTTGTATATTACCAAGAGAGTCTACAGTAAAATAATGACTAAGCCCAGATTTGTGTGGGACCAATAGTCAATTCATCCATTATGTTCATGTTTGGTGAAGAGTATCACTCAATCTCAACAATCCAGTAACGTAATCGTGTGTTCCCATAGTTAATAAGTGTAGAATAATCTAGAGTTGGTCAATAAAACCCATGTGTAAAGATTTAACCCACTGTGCACTTATTGTCCAACTTAGACTAAGAATACGTGACCCTTCCTCAATTATCACATACGATATATTCGTTTGTTTCCTTCCATTATTAGTAAGAAAGTAAGGACGGGTTTTGTTAGTCATACTCTTGGGTATGACTTACAAGCAACCCTGCTGCTGCAAATGTTACCAAAAAATATTATCAAATATTATTACCAAAAAAATTATATAACAAAAAATATTATAATATAAACATATTCCATACTCTGGGATATGTTTATAAAAATATTGACCTTGCTGTGGATATGTTAATCTGTCAGTAATATTAACTAACTCTAATATTAACTCTAGAATAGCTAATACAAAGAATGTATGTAAATATTACGTAATTTGTATTAGTAAATAAAGTACTGTAATATTACTTTTTTGTTGTAAATACATCTAGTTTAACCAAATATTCTTTTCCACAGGATAACAAGCCAGAGGAATGTTCAGTGTGTTATAACGATTATGATGACAATCAGCTACGGCCTCGCACATTGCCGTGCGGCCACACATTCTGCTCCCAGTGTATTGACAATGCTATCAAGAATGGTCAGCTGACTTGCCCCAGCTGCCGTGGCCAGCACGCTGCCACAGCTGCTACTCAGTTCCCAATTAGCTATGCTGTGGAGGCTTTTGTTAGGAAACTCAAAAATATCCAGCAAACACAAGAGAAAACTGTACCCGCAAAAAAGAAGTTTCGTTCCATGGTGCAGGAGCAGAAGAGCAGCATTAGCAGCCTCATTAAAAGCTGTGAAGAGGTACTGTCCCAGCTGGGGGAGTACCGGGGGCAGCTGGGGGACTGGAAGACTCATCACCTCCAGCTCCAGGACAGATTCTATGCTCTGGTAGAGCAGAACAAGTCAGCTATGAAGCTCTTGGAACTGGAGGATACCAGTGTGATGGATATGACAACACAAGGAGAGGAAGGGAAGACTCAGCTGCAGGCCATGTTGGGGAACCTCGACACAGTCAACACCCCACAGGAGGTTGGCACAACCATAGACACAGCTGATGAGTGCAGCACGAAAATAAAAGATTGGCTGGAGAAGTGCCAGGAACTCTTCCCAGATGTCAAGACTGTCCACACCTCAGTGAAGGTACGCTGCTGAAGGTCACATTGTTCTCACCCAACTGAGTGTAGTATTGCCTCTATATAAACACTTTTGACATGGAGACACATCATGATGAGAGTAGACTTTATATATAGGAAACATTTTGCTCTAACACCTGAAACATTTTTATTAATAAAGTCAACTGTCATCTTGGTGTTTCTCTACACTGTGGTCAGTGTAGAGAAATACCATTACTTATAGTTTTCAGTTACTTTACTCAGAGCCTGATGCTTCATTATAGTCCAGGTTCCACCATTAATGTTTGTGTTGGTAATGACAGGTGCAGGAGACCATCAGGGAGGCCCTGGAGATGATGACCACAGAGACAGGTGCCACAGCTGACCCCGTACACCTGGGAGACTCAGCCTCCACCATTAATGTTTGTGTTGGTAATGACAGGTGCAGGAGACCATCAGGGAGGCCCTGGAGATGATGACCACAGAGACAAGTGCCACAGCTGACCCCGTACACCTGGGAGACTCAGCCTCCACCATTAATGTTTGTGTTGGTAATGACAGGTGCAGGAGACCATCAGGGAGGCCCTGGAGATGATGACCACAGAGACAGGTGCCACAGCTGACCCCGTACACCTGGGAGACTCAGCCTCCAGCATCATGGATAAAGTTCAGGAAATCACTGGAGAGATCCCCCAGAAGCAATTAACAGTAAGTTTTTTATTTTCTCTCATAGGTGATATCACAAGATAAAGAGTTGAGTTTTGAGGAGAGGAAGCCTGTTCTTAGGTTTATCGGGGTTCCCCAAGGTCAACTACTGACTTTCCTTAACATACAATCCACAATAGTTGCCTAACTCCTGGATAAATATTTACTGGTTGGTGAACAGAGGCAACAGGTGAAAGGCAACAGGAAACATGTTAACCATTTCTGGCCTGCATGGTGATTGAACCCGTGATCCTCTATTGAACCCGGGATCCTGGCTCCCACTCACAGAGGCGCAGAGAGCGGGAGACACTCCACCAACCTTTCCAAAAAAGTATACCTGGTTGATGGGGTTCTGGGAGTTGTTCTACTCCCCAAGCCCGGCCCGAAGCCAGGCTTGACTTGAGAGAGTTTGGACCACTAGGCTGTTGCTTGGAGCGGCCCGCAGGCCCACATATCCACCACAGCCCGGTTGATCTAGCACTCCTTAGGGGAAACAATCTAGTTTCCACTTAAATGTGTACGGTTGTTCCAGCAATATTTCTTATGCTCGCTGGGAGGACGTTGAATCCAGTAAGAGAGGAACCAAATCAGACCACTGCTGGGTACGAAGAAACTGAAGCCTTAAAATTGCCAACGAACTCCACAACAATGCCAGCACCAACCCCATGCCAGTAGAGGGATGAGGGGGGGGGGCTGGAGCTACAGGTCCAGCACCAACCCCCTGCCAGTAGAAGGGGGGCTGGAGCTACAGGTCCAGCACCAACCCACTGCCAGTAAAGGGGGGCTGGAGCTACAGGTCCAGCACCAACCCACTGCCAGGAAAGGGGGGCTGGAGCTACAGGTCCAGCACCAACCCCCTGCCAGTAGAGGGGGACCGGAGCTACACATCCAGCACCAACCCCCTGCCAGCAGAGGGGGGCTGGAGCTACAGGTCCAGCACCAACCCACTGCCAGTAAAGGGCTGGAGCTACAGGTCCAGCACCAACCCCCTGCCAGTAGAGGGGGGGGGCTGGAGCTACAGGTACAACTCCAACCCCCTGCCAGTAGAGGGGGGGAGGCTGGAGCTACAGGTCCAGCACCATCCCCCTGCCAGTAGGGGGGGGCTGCAGCTACAGGTCCAGCACCAACCCCCTGCCAGAGGAGGGTCCTGGAGCTACAGGTCTATCACCAACCCCTTGCCAGTAGAGAGGGGCTGGAGCTACAGGTCCAGCACCAACCCCCTGCCAGTAGAGGGGGGGAGGCTGGAGCTACAGGTCCAGCACCATCCCCCTGTCAGTAGAGTGGGGCTGGAGCTACAGCTCCAGCACCAATCCCCTGCCAGTAGAGGGGGGGGGGGGCTGGAGCTACAGGTCCAGCACCATCGCCCTTTCAGTAGAGTTGGGCTGGAGCAACAGGTCCATCACCAACCCCCGGCCAGTAGAGGAGGGCTGGAGCTACTGGTCCAGCACGAAACCCCTGCCAGTAGAGGGGGCTGGAGCTACAGATCCCGCACCAACCCCCTGCCAGTAGAGGGGTCTGGAGCTACAAGTCCAACACCAACCCCCTGCCAGTAGAGGGGGGCTGGAGCTACAGGTGCAGCACCAACCCCCTGCCAGTAGTGTGGGGCTGGAGCTACAGGTCCAACACCAACCCTCTGCCAATAGAGCAGGGCTGGAGCTACAAGTCCAACACCAACCCCCTGCCAGTAGAAGGGGGCTGGAACTACAGGTCCAGCACCCACCCCTTGCCAGTAGAGGGGGGCTGGAGCTACAGGTCCAACACCAACCCTCTGCCAATAGAGCAGGGCTGGAGCTACAAGTCCAACACCAACCCCCTGCCAGTAGAGGGGGGGGGGCTGGAGCTACAGGTCCAGCACCAACCCCCTGCCAGTAGAAAGGGGGCTGGAGCTACTGGTCCAACACTAACCCCCTGCCAGTAGAGGGGGGGCTGGAGCTACAGGTCCAGCACCAACCCCCTGCCAGTAGAGGGGGGGCTGGAGCTACATGTCAAGCACCAACCCCCTCCCAGTATAGGGGGGGGGGCTGGAGCTACAGGTCCAGCACCAACCCCCTGCCAGTAGAGAGGGCTAGAGCTACAGGTCCAGAACTAACCCCCTGCCAGTAGAGAAGGGGCTTGAGCTATAGGTCCAGCACCAACCCCCTGCCAACAGAGCAGGGCTGGAGCTACAAGTCCAACACCAACCCCCTGCCAGTAGAGAGGGCTAGAGCTACAGGTCCAGAACTAACCCCCTGCCAGTAGAGAAGGGGCTTGAGCTATAGGTTCAGCAACAACCCCCTGCCACTAGAGGGGGCTGGAACTACAGATCCAGGGCCAACCCCCTGCCAGTAGAGGAGTGCTTGAGCTACAGGTGCAGGACCACCCCCCCCCCCTGCCAGTAGAGGAGGGCTGGAGCTAAAGCTACAGCACCAACCTCCTGCCAGTAAAGGGGGGCTGGAGCTACAGGTCCAGCTCCAACCCCCTGCCAGTAGAGGGGGGCTGGAGCTACAGGTCTAGCACCAACCCCCTGCCAGTAGAGGGGGCTGGAGCTACAGGTCCAGCACCAATTCCCTGCCAGTAGAGGGGGCCTGGAGCTACAGGTTCAGCACTAACCCCCTGCCAGTAGAGGGGGAAGGCTCGAGCTACAGGTTCAGCACCAACCCCCTGCCAGTAGAGGGGGGCAGGGCTGGAGCTACAGGTCCAGCACCACCCCCCCCTGCCAGTAGAGGGGGGAGGCTGGAGCTACAGGTCCAGCACCAACCCGCTGCCAGTAGAGGGGGGGCTGGAGCTACAGATCCAGGACCAACCCCATGCCAGTAGAAGGGGCTGAAGCTACAGGTCCATCATCAATCGCCTGCTAGTACAGGGGGGCCAGAGCTACAGGTCCTGCATCAACCCTCTGCCAGGAGAAGGGGGCTGGAGCTACAGGTCCAGGACCAACCCCCTGCCAGTAGAGAAGGGACTGGAGCTACAGGTCCAGCACCAACCTTCTGCCAGTAGATGGGGGCCGGAGCTACAGGTCCAGGACCAATCCCCTGCCAGTAGAGGGGGGCTGGAGCTACAGGTCTAGCACCAACCCCCTGCCAGTAGAGGGGGGCTGGAGCTACAGGTCTAGCATCGACCCCCTGCCAGTAGAGGGGGGCTTAAGCTACAGGTCCAGCACCAACCCCCTGCCAGTAGAGGGGGCTGGAGCTACAGGTCTAGCATCGACCCCCTGCCAGTAGAGGGGGGCTTAAGCTACAGGTCCAGCACCAACCCCCTGCCAGTAGAGGGGGGGGGGCTGGAGCTACAGGTCCAGCACCAACCCCCTGCCAGTAGAGGGGGGAGGCTGGAGTTACAGGTCCAGCACCAACCCCTTGCCAGAAGAGGGGGGGGGCTGAGCTACAGGTCCAGGACCAACCGCCCCCTGCCAGTAGAGGGGGCTGGAGCTACAGGTCCATCATCAATCCCCTGCTAGTACAGGGTTGCTGGAGGTCCATGACCACCCCCCTGCCAGTAGAGGGGGCTGGATCTACAGGTCGAGCATCAACCCGGTGCCAGGAGAGGAGGGCCCTCCCTGCCATTAGCGGTGCTAATGGTCCACCACTAACCCCCTGCCAGTAGAGGAGGCTGGAGCTACAGGTCCAGCACCAACCCCCTGCCAGTAGAGGGGAGCTAGAGCTACAGGTCCAGCACTAACCCCTGCCAGTAGAGGAGGCTGTAGCTACAGGTGGAGCACCAACCCCCTGCCAGTAGAGAAGGGGCTTGAGCTATAGGTTCAGCAACAACCCCCTGCCACTAGAGGGGGCTGGAGCTACAGATCCAGGGCCAACCCCCTGCCAGTAGAGGAGTGCTTGAGCTACAGGTGCAGGACCACCCCCCCCCCCCCCCCTTGCCAGTAGAGGAGGGCTGGAGCTAAAGCTACAGCACCAACCTCCTGCCAGTAGAGGGGGGCTGGAGCTACAGGTCCAGCACCAACCTCCTGCCAGTAGAGGGGGGGCTGGAGCTACAGGTCCAGCACCAACCCCCAGCCAGTAGAGGGGGGGCTTGAGCTATAGGTCTAGCAACAACCCCCCTTGCCAGTAGAGGAGGGCTAGATCTACAGGTCCAGCACCAATCCCCTGCCAGTAGAGGGGGCCTGGAGCTACAGGTTCAGCACCAACCCCCTGCCAGTAGAGAGGGGAGGCTGGAGCTACAGGTTCAGCACCAACCCCCTGCCAGTAGAGGAGGGCGGGGCTGGAGCTACAGGTCCAGCACCAACCCCCTGCCAGTAGAGGGGGGAGGCTGGAGCTACAGGTTCAGCACCAACCCCCTGCCAGTAGAGGGGGGCGGGGCTGGAGCTACAGGTCCAGGACCAACCCCCTGCCAGTAGAGGGTGGCTGGAGCTACAGGTCTAGCACCAACGCCCTGCCAGTAGGGGGGGGGGGCTGGAGCTACAGGTCCAGCACCAACCCCCTGCCAGTAGGGGGGGGGGCTGGAGCTACAGGTCCAGCATAATGGGGCTGTCACTGACCACAGGTGATAATGAGCTGACACTGACCACAGGTGATAATGGGGCTGACAGTGACTACAGGTGATAATGGGGCTGACTCTGCCCACTGGTGATAATGGGGCTGACACAGTCCACAGGTGATAATGGGGCTGACACTGACCACTAGTGATAATGAGGCTGACACTGACCACAGGTTATAATGGGGCTGACACTGACCACAGGTGATAATGGGGCTGAAACTGCCCGTTGGTGATAATGGGGCTGAAACTGCCCACTGGTGATAATGGGGCTGACTCTGCCCACTGGTGATAATGGGGCTGACACTGTCCACAGGTGATAATGGGGCTGACACTGACCACAAGTGATAATGGGGCTGACACTGACCACAAGTGATAATGGGGCTGACACTGACCACAGGTGATAATGGGGCTGACACTGACCACAGGTGATAATGGGGCTGACACTGTCCACAGGTCATAATGGGGCTGATACTGACCACAGGTGATAATGGGGCTGACACTGCCCACTGGTGATAATGGGGCTGACTCTGCCCACTGGTGATAATGGGGCTGACTCTGCCCACTGGTGATAATGGGGCTGACACTATCCACAGGTGATAATGGGGCTGACACTGTCCACAGGTGATAATGGGGCTGACACTGTCCACAGGTGATAATGGGGCAGACACTGACCACAGGTGATAATGGGGCTGACACTGACCACAGGTGATAATGGGGCTGACACTGACCACAGGTGATAATGGGGCTGACACTGTCCACAGGTAATAATGGGGCTGACACTGACCACAGGTGATAATGGGGCTGACACTGACCACAGGTGATAATGGGGCTGACACTGACCACAGGTGATAATGGGGCTGACACTGACCACAGGTGATAATGGGGCTGACACTGACCACAGGTGATAATGGGGCTGACACTGACAACAGGTGATAATGGGGCTGACACTGTCCACAGGTAATAATGGGGCTGACACTGACCACAGGTGATAATGGGGCTGACACTGACCACAGGTGATAATGGGGCTGACACTGACCACAGGTGATAATGGGGCTGACACTGACCACAGGTGATAATGGGGCTGACACTGACCACAGTTGATAATGGGGCTGACACTGACCACAGGTGATAATGGGGCTGACACTGACCACAGGTGATAATGGGGCTGACACTGACCACAGGTGATAATGGGGCTGACACTGACCACAGGTGATAATGGGGCTGACACTGACCACAGATGATAATGGGGCTGACACTGACCACAGGTGATAATGGGGCTGACACTGACCACAGGTGATAATGGGGCTGACACTGTCCGCAGGTTGAGGACCTCCGCAGGATGAGGGAGCCCGTCAAGAGGCTGGTGGAGGCTGGCCGGGTGTTAGCCGTCCAGGAAGACCAAGATGGCCGCCGCTCCGCCAGGATAACTCTACAAGACGGACAGCTGTACCTCCACCCACTCCTGCGTCAGCCCACGCCCGCCCACGCCCACACCCTCCAGGTTACTTTATTACACCCACTAGTCTTACTGACATTACTGATTTACTGAGTTATCATAACTAATATGATAACATTTTGTTGTACAGTTATCAGCATGATTTATTTCATTTTCTGCAGGAGAGTGAGGTTGTGGGCGTGTTGGAGCCCTCCTGCACCCTGGCATTCCTTGACCTCGGGTGGGCGGGGTCAACAAGAGGGCGGGTCACCATCCGGCTGACCCCTGACACTCTGCTGGCCAGACAGTTTGTGTTGTTGTGTACGGGCCAGCGGGGCCACACCTACCGCAACACTAAACTGTTGGAGGTGTGGGACAAGGGTCAGCCGGGGAAGTGGGTGGCGGGCGGAGACTACGAGAGTAATGATGGTAAGGGAGGAGCCCCACTGCTGCCTGACCTCCAGGGGCAGTACCGGGAGTCAGCCCGGGCAGGAGCTGTGTGGGCCAGGGGTGGGCCGGGGGATCCCAGGAGTGCCCAGTTCGCCATCACCACCTGGGACCTCCAGGATGGTGACCAGTGGCCAGATGTCTTCGGTGATGTGGTGAGCGGCCTGGATGTGGTGAGGGCGGCAGTCAACCACAGTGACATTACGGAGGTGACTGTGGTGGACTGTGGTGTTGTGCTCCCACTCTAGTTCACTGTACCATCACCATCACTACTGTGGTGTTGTGCTGCCAGTCTAGTTCACTGTACCACCATCATCACTACAGTGGTGTTGTGCTGCCACTCTAGTTCACTGTACCACCATCATCACTACTGTGGTGTTGTGCTGCCAATCTAGTTCACTGTACCACCACCATCACTACTGTAGTGTTGTGCTGCCACTCTAGTTCACAGTACCACCACCATCACTACTGCGGTGTTGTGCTGCCACTCTAGTTCACTGTACCACCACCATCTTTACAACAGCCTAGTTTGTTACAACTACTGTGGTGTTGTGCTGCCACTCTAGTTCACAGTACCACCGCCATCACTACTGTGGTGTTGTGCTACCACTCTAGTTCACTGTACCACCACCATCACACTTGCATCACCATGGACTGCCTGTTTTGATGCCTATGTAATTTAAGGACAGACTTTTATCACTATATCATCATAACGTCACTATCTTTGGTATATATACTTTGGTATCATATGCCTGACAATCACGACTGTATCACCATCAATGCTATATCTTCTCAGTACTGTATCCTATCATTGTTGTATCACTATTGCTTCACTATCACCTCTATATATCACCATCACCTCAGGGCCCGCACTTGGGGTCAAATAATGACCATGTTGAGTAACAAATTGTTGGTGTCACTATATGACAGCTGTTGTCACTGTTATATCACCAACAGCCCACTATCACATAACACTGTCACTGCTACATCAACATCATTTCACTTTCTCTGCATTATCACCTCACACTGATATTCCCTCCTTACATTTACTGATATATCACTATCACTGCTACAGCATCACTACTGCACCATCACTGCTATATCACCATCACCTCACTATCACTGCTATATCACCACTATACTATCACTGCTATATCACCACTATACTATCACTGCTATATCACCGCTATACTATCACTGCTATATCACCACTATACTATCACAGCAATATTACCATCACCTCACTATCACTGTCATATGACCACCTCAGTATCACTATTATATTACTATCACTGCTATATCACCATCACCTCACAATCACTCAGGTGTGTTGTGATATTACCATACTGGTCCATAGTGTGTTGTGATATTACCATACTGGACCATGGTGTGTTGTGATATTACCATACTGGTCCATGGTGTCTTGTGATATTACGATACTGGTCCATGGTGTGTTGTGATATTACCATACTGGACCATGGTGTGTTGTGATATTACCATACTGGTCCATGGTGTGTTGTGATATTACCATACTGGACCATGGTGTGTTGTGATATTACCATACTGGACCATGGTGTGTTGTGATATTACCATACTGGTCCATAGTGTGTTGTGATATTACCATACTGGTCCATGGTGTGTTGTGATATTACCATACTGGTCCATAGTGTGTTGTGATATTACCATACTGGTCAATAGTGTGTTGTGATATTACCATACTGGACCATGGTGTGTTGTGATATTACCATACTGAACCATGGTGTGTTGTGATATTACCATACTGGTCCATAGTGTGTTGTGATATTACCATACTGGACCATGGTGTGTTGTGATATTACCATACTGGACCATGGTGTGTTGTGATATTACCATACTGGTCCATAGTGTGTTGTGATATTACCATACTGGTCCATGGTGTGTTGTGATATTACCATACTGGTCCATGGTGTGTTGTGATATTACCATACTGGTCAATAGTGTGTTGTGATATTACCATACTGGACCATGGTGTGTTGTGATATTACCATACTGAACCATGGTGTGTTGTGATATTACCATACTGGTCCATAGTGTGTTGTGATATTACCATACTGGACCATGGTGTGTTGTGATATTACCATACTGGACCATAGTGTGTTGTGATATTACCATACTGGACCATGGTGTGTTGTGATAGTACCATACTGGTCCATGGTGTGTTGTGATATTACCATACTGGACCATAGTGTGTTGTGATATTACCATACTGGTCCATGGTGTGTTGTGATATTACCATACTGGACCATGGTGTGTTGTGATATTACCATACTGGACCATAGTGTGTTGTAATATTACCATACTGGACCATGGTGTGTTGTGATATTACCATACTGGACCATAGTGTGTTGTGATATTACCATACTGGACCATGGTGTGTTGTGATATTACCATACTGGTCCATAGTGTGTTGTGATATTACCATACTGGAACATGGTGTGTGGTGATATTACCATACTGGACCATAGTGTGTTGTGATATTACCATACTGGTCCATAGTGTGTTGTGATATTACCATACTGGAACATGGTGTGTGGTGATATTACCATACTGGACCATAGTGTGTTGTGATATTACCATACTGGTCCATGGTGTGTTGTGATATTACCATACTGGTACATGGTGTGTTGTGATATTACCATACTGGATCATAGTGTGTTGTGATATTACCATACTGGACCATGGTGTGTTGTGATATTACCATACTGGTCCATGGTGTGTTGTGATACTACAATACTGGACCATGGTGTGTTGTGATATTACCATACTGGACCATAGTGTGTTGTGATATTACCATACTGGACCATGGTGTGTTGTGATATTACCATACTGGTCCATGGTGTGTTGTGATATTACCATACTGGACCATGGTGTGTTGTGATATTACCATACTGGTCCATGGTGTGTTCAGATATTACCATACTGGACCATAGTGTGTTGTGATATTACCATACTGGACCATGGTGTGTTGTGATATTACCATACTGGTCCATGGTGTGTTGTGACATTACCATACTGGTCCATGGTGTGTTGTGATATTACCATACTGGACCATGGTGTGTTGTGATATTACCATACTGGACCATGGTGTGTTGTGATATTACCATACTGGACCATGGCGTGTTGTGATATTACCATACTGGTCCATGGTGTGTTGTGATATTACCATACTGGTCCATGGTGTGTTGTGATATTACCATACTGGACCGTGGTGTGTTCAGATATTACCATACTGGACCATAGTGTGTTGTGATATTACCATACTGGTCCATGGCGTGTTGTGATATTACCATACTGGTCCATGGTGTGTTGTGATATTACCATACTGGTCCATGGTGTGTTGTGATATTACCATACTGGTCCATGGTGTGTTGTGATATTACCATACTGGACCATAGTGTGTTGTGATATTACCTTACTGGACCATGGTGTGTTGTGATATTACCATACTGGTCCATGGCGTGTTGTGTTATTACCATACTGGTCCATGGTGTGTTGTGATATTACCATACTGGTCCATGGTGTGTTGTGATATTACCATACTGGACCATAGTGTGTTGTGATATTACCATACTGGACCATGGTGTGTTGTGATATTACCATACTGGTCCATGTTGTGTTGTGATATTACCATACTGGACCATGGTCGGTTGTGATATTACCATACTGGACCATGGTGTGTTGTGATATTACCATACTGGACCATGGTGTGTTGTGATATTACCATACTGGACCATGGTGTGTTGTGATATTACCATACTGGACCATGGTGTGTTGTGATATTACCATACTGGACCATGGTGTGTTGTGATATTACCATACTGGTCCATGGTGTGTTGTGATATTACCATACTGGTCCATGGTGTGTTGTGATATTACCATACTGGTCCATGGTGTGTTGTGATATTACCATACTGGTCCATGGTGTGTTGTGATATTACCATACTGGACCATGGAGTGTTGTGATATTACCATACTGGTCCATGGTGTGTTGTGATATTACCATACTGGTCCATGGTGTGTTGTGATATTACCATACTGGACCATGGTGTGTTGTGATATTACCATACTGGACCATAGTGTGTTGTGATATTACCATACTGGACCATAGTGTGTTGTGATATTACCATACTGGTCCATGGTGTGTTGTGATATTACCATACTGGACCATGGTCGGTTGTGATATTACCATACTGGTCCATGGTGTGTTCAGATATTACCATACTGGACCATGGTGTGTTGTGATATTACCATACTGGTCCATGGTGTGTTCAGATATTACCATACTGGTCCATGGTGTGTTGTGATATTACCATACTGGACCATGGTGTGTTGTGATATTACCATACTGGACCATAGTGTGTTGTGATATTACCATACTGGACCATGGTGTGTTGTGATATTACCATACTGGACCATGGTGTGTTGTGATATTACCATACTGGTCCATGGTGTGTTGTGATATTACCATACTGGACCATGGTGTGTTATGATATTACCATACTGGTCCATGGTGTGTTGTGATATTACCATACTGGACCATGGTCGGTTGTGATATTACCATACTGGACCATGGTGTGTTGATATTACCATATGGGTGTGAGGTGGTGTTATGACCACACATACACCAGTATGATCATACTGTAGCTGGTGTATGATGTGCTCAAACTGTATAGTGATGTCTTGGCTGATTAGCCTAATATCGCGAATATGAATTTATGTAGTTATTCTTTTTTCGTCAACACACTAGTATTAAATGTGTATTGCCAATGTATTCCACATATATATCTATGTATATTATATATCTGTACCATAAATCCTTGCCATGTATTTGTGGATATATATTAGAAGTCTAGTGAATAGCAGTAGCCTAATGTAATGTAGCTTGAAAAACATCTGTATATGCTTATATTATGGAATGCTACATAATGCTGTATAGGAAATATTATGTGAACTATGATGGAGAATGTATAAATTTAGGTCTCAGATGTATTACTGTCATGTATACTGTATAATTTCCCTTTCATTATTATTCATTGCATTGTCCTCTAAAATTAAATTAGATTTTGGCACTGTGAGATGTATACCACATAGATATGGTTTTGATTCACATGTTGCATATATATACTTAATATTGTAATCATGTATACTTATGCATAATGGCTGGCTGGCAGACGTCTTGAAATCCTCCCTTAACCCCTCCTCCCCTCTCCCGCCAGTGTTACCATGTCTTGCCAATATGAATTCTTTGTTCACATATTTTTATATCATGATATAATCTTTAATGTCCTGAATTATTGATATGTATTATTATGTAAGGTTGTGTATTATAGTCTTTTTTTTTGTTGATATATGAATTAGAAGTTCTTGATCGAGATATGTCTGTATATGAGCTTGAGATATTTGAAAGAGAGGAGTCAGCTGACTCAGTGGTGGATACAGTGTCGCTCCCGGCCAGCATGGCTCTGGGCGGTCACTCTTTGATTTTCTCAGTCGAGCGCATGTGTTGCCGCTACGGTCTGGGTTTTGTGACCTTATTTGTGTCATTTGACTGCTAGGATATTTGTCATGTTGCAGTAATGTATACCATGGATCAGTTCTACCATTGTGCATCCTTTATACCAGGTGATAGGTGCTGTTATATATCTTAGTGAGGTGGGTACCTGAGGATCTTAAGTGATGCCATTGTGCTGTATATGATATTGATTCCTCATACCTCATTTGTTAATGGTTGTGACACCACCACCACCACCCTGTATTGGTATTAGCAGCATAATAGGTGCTAGTGTCCCACTGCGCCACGATAGAGCCTGGCGTCAGCTAGTGCTGATTGTATGCAGTTTTGAGACCTGTTGATGATCATGCCCAGCTTTGAGAAGCTGGATAAATCATTGAGTGTGATTTTATAGATTGTATTCTTTTTTATGTTATGTTCATTTATGTTAATGCCCAGTAAACTGGTATATTTTTTGTTAGCCATTCACTCCCCTAGATACTTATTGATATTTGGCAAGTCTATGTTTTCCATTGATCTCCTGACCATTGATCTCCACTGAAGCCTGACCAGGATTTTCACACAATTCCTCCATGCACTCTTGCTGTCATCTAGGAATGTTCTACCTCTGATGCTCCTCTTTTAATACACAGAGTAATGACACTAACATGTGATTACCCCCCATGCACTGTGTCAGAGTGCATGGGGGGGGGGATTGTGTGAAAATCCTGGTCTGGCTTCAGTGGAAGCCTCAGGAAACCCTCGTGTGTTCTGCAGAACTCCAGATTGCAGTCCTTTTCTATGTCATGGCCTGATTGTCTGGGGCATGAAAATACCCACCACAATGGTTCGAATCCTCATCATGGCTCCTAAGGATTTTCTCACTTATTTAATTATTCCCATCCTAATTAGTAACAATATGTATTCGAGAAATAGTGATGGGCTTTAATTACTCTCGGTTCACTTCCACACCTGCAGAGGTAGGAAATAAACTCCTTAGTCAAAAAATAGAACATTCAATACAAATAAATGACGATGGCAAATATTGATATTAACTGAGGCTGGACCCACAACCCATCAGTGTACTCTTCTTGAACTCTCCTTAACACTCCCGTTACACCATGTTACAAACATGTTGTTAATTGTCTTGTATCACACGTGACTGTCTCCTCTGTAACTGAGGTGAACCTTTGGTCAAAACTGTACATATATCTAATGTGCTCATGGGCTCAATATCTTCACCACATAACCTTCGCTTCCTGGCCAAAAATAGTTACCAATAAATCAACATATGGTCAAACACTCCACATAATGGACAACAATAAATGGGT
This sequence comes from Procambarus clarkii, assembly GCF_040958095.1. NCBI lineage: Eukaryota > Metazoa > Arthropoda > Malacostraca > Decapoda > Cambaridae > Procambarus > Procambarus clarkii. The sequence goes on along the minus strand of NW_027189188.1, from coordinate 784,994 downwards.
ACACTAACTTGCACATATATGTCTAATATTGGTAAGTCCCTTGACGATTGTTCATCAATAACATTCCCTGAGGTAATTAAGATCAGCCATTCTCGACACCAAGACAAAAGAATATTACATCCATGGAAAGGTATGAGCAGTTGGTCATAGGAGACACTGCTAACGACCCGTTGTTGAGTGCCTTAAACACTCCAATGGGATGTTGGGGCAATGTTTACACTGATGCATCTGGCAGCGTGGCGCCTCCCTTGCTGGCTGAGACCCAGTAACAGTCTGGGCTTCACACTCTCCTCCAAATATATCAACCCAGCCTCTTTTTTACACATTGCTTTTGTAACTATGTGTACCTGTGTACTGCTGTGTAACTATGTGCACCTGTGTACTGCTGTGTAACTATGTGCACCTGTGTACTGCTGTGTAACTATGTGCACCTGTGTACTGCTGTGTAACTATGTGCACCTGTGTACTGCTGTGTAACTATGTGCACCTGTGTACTGCTGTGTAACTATGTGCACCTGTGTACTGCTGTGGGAGTGGACGGGATTAGAGGGAAAGATCCAGCTTAAAAAAGGTGAAACGTATAAGAGTCAATATCTTCACTAGTTTATAATCACATCTCCACCATTCTAGTTCTCTTCACACAATGGGACTTTCCACCTGCAGAGTCCATAATGATGTAATTTAAGAAGAAGGTTTTGGTGGTTGACAGTGTCAAAACCCTTACGCAGGTCCACAAATAACATAACAGGGGAACTCATTTTTATCAAGAGCTGCATGTATCAAGTTAATGATACTAATAAGTGTATCGTTAGTGCTTTTTTTTTTTGGGGGGGGGGGGTCTGAAGTCTTATTGACACGAGATAAGTTCTGTATATTGTGTTTGGCTAGATAAGAGTAAAGCTGCTTGTAGATTAGTTTTTCAAATATTTTTGACAAGTTTGACAGAATTGATATAGGTCTGAAGTTGTTGACATCAGTGAGATCACCACATTTGTGGACAGGGGTTACTCTCGCTTTTTTTAGAATATCTGGAAAGATTTGGAGTTCAAGTGACTTGTTGTAGAGCAATGCAATGGCAGGAGCTAAAGATCTGGAGGCCTTTTTTGTAAATTAGAGTTGGTATCTCCTCAAGGGCACTAGACTTGGTTTTAGGGGAAAGGATTATCTCATTAACATAAGTGGAATTAGCAGGCATTAGGGACAGAGACTGTGGATAGTTACTTGTAAGATAGTCCTGAACATTAGTCGTGGAAGATGGAATATCATTAGCAAGGGATGACCCAATGGATGAGAAGAACCTATTGAATTCAATAGCACTTTCAGAGGCTGAAAGCAGACTATCGTTATTGGACAGGAGTATTGGTTTGTTATATGAAATCCTTTTTTTAATCCAATATTTGTGAAATTGTGCTCCATGTTTTCTTAATGTTGCCCTATGTTTGGGTAAATTTATCTTCGTAGTATTTAATTTTGGCTCCTCTAATTATTTTAGATAGCAATGATGAGTAATTCTTTGAAAATTCTTTGGAGACGAGTCCTAACTTATACTTCTTCTCAAAGTCATGTTTTTTATTAACAGATTTAAGTATCCCCTTTGTAAGCCAAGGATTTTTTAGCCATTTAGTTGTGACTTGTTTCGTTAGCATAGGACAGTGGGTGTTATAAAGGCTATGTTTTTTTAAGAAATGATTGCACTGCTAGGTTGATGTCCACTATGTTACCTAATTCGGTCTCCCAGTTGATATTAGCTGCAGCAGTTATAAAATTGCCTATAGAAGTTTCATTGTGCAGCCAAAAGGTTATCTTTCATGTATCTAGAGGTGGTTTGTTAATGTTAGTTAGGAGAAATGTGGGGTAATGGTCTGTTGTGCTATCGATGATTATCCCTGAAGTAAGCGGAGAGGTTATGTTGGTCCAGATGTTGGTATTGGTATTTGTATATCCTTTTCTTTACTGTGGGAGTAGTGAAAACTGTCTTCAAATGGTAATGAAGCAAAAACCTCCTACACTTTCCCTCTCAACTGACCTTGTATTATAGCCACCCCAAGAGTCCTATGGCCATTTCAGACTAGTAGCTAATTTTGCAAAGTGCAGTAAAAATAATTTGGGGTCCTTCTCATTAAACTGGGGTAGTTCAAACCCCTCTAGGAAAATATATGCCACAACCGGAAGAACCATTACTACCAGCAGATGCAGTAGTAACCAGCTTTTTCACTTCTAGCCAAATCTGAGCCTCAGCCATCTGCTGTTTAATTCTAAGTGACTAACTCTATTTCTCTCTTCTTAGTTTCTTCCTCTTTCTGCTTAGTTTCTTCTTCTCCCCTGAGTTTAGCTACCTCTAACTCAGCTTCTCCCTGTTTAGTGTCCTCTTCACACTTAAATTTCCCCGAGTTCAATTTGTCTGAACTAAAGTTCTAATTCCTGTCTTCTGATTCTAGCTGCATTCTCAGCCTCATCAGGGTAAGCCTCTAACACCTCATCATCTAACATTTTATCTTCTACCAGATGGAAAAATATGGTTCTCAATAATTTATATTTAGTCATTCTAGGCACAACATCCAGCTCTAGGATCTTACCCATACAAGTAAGTAATTATCAAAAGAAGGTGTCCGCGTAGTAGTAGTGGGAAAAGGCACTACGAGTGTCCGTTTTGCTTTTTCTGGGGGACACTCGTAGGGCCAGGGGTTTTCGTAACATTTAGCCGCGGACACTCGTAGGGCCAGGGGTTTTCATGACATTTAGCCGCGGACACTCGTAGGGCCAGGGGTTTTCATGACATTTAGCCGCGGACACTCGTAGGGCCAGGGGTTTTCGTGACATTTAGCCGCGGACACTCGTAGGGCCAGGGGTTTTCGTGACATTTAGCCGCGGACACTCGTAGGGCCAGGGGTTTTCGTGACATTTAGCCGCGGACACTCGTAGGGCCAGGGGTTTTCGTGACATTTAGCCGCGGACACTCGTAGGGCCAGGGGTTTTCGTGACATTTAGCCGCGGACACTCGTAGGGCCAGGGGTTTTCGTGACATTTAGCCGCGGACACTCGTTAGGCAGGCAGGCAGGCAGCCAGCCAGCCAGCCAGCCAGCCAGCCAGCCAGCCAGCCAGCCAGCCAGGCAGCCAGCCAGCCAGGCAGCCAGCCACTCCCACTTTGTATTTATATGCATTCAATTTATATTCAAACATTATATATGTTAAGGGCCTAGTTTTAGTGTTTATTTTAAAAATGACAAACATCGAGTCGTTTTACCAGTCCTTTAGCGTTAACGGTGATGCATTTTAAAACTGAACAGAAATCACCTTTTCTGGATATATCAAATATCGAATCCGCTTAATGTGCCTACAATTCAATCATTCAAAAAATACATAATTTACATCATGCCTTTTCATAGAACAGACAATAAGATTTGAGACAATAAGAACTTTACTTTTATAACTAAAGTTGCACAATTATACCAACTCTATGGTGGCTGGGTGGTAAGGTGTGTGGCTGGTGTTTTGGAAGTCGCGAGTTCAAACGACCCAATGGGAGTACTTTTTTTTTTTTTGCCATACAATCTTCCTAATACTATTATGTAGGTGTGTGTGTGTGTGTGTTTTTATTCATTCTTTGGTTTTATAGATGACATACATATTGACTCCTTTTACCGGTCCTTAATTAGGCTCTGGGGAAGCAATGGTGGTGGTGGTGGTGGTGCATTTAAAACTAAACCAAAAATCACCAGTTCTGGACGCGTCAAATATCATATCCGCTTAATGTGTCTACAACCTAATTACTTAAAACTACACTATTTAATTCATTCATATCATGTGCATATTGGTCATTATGCTCATACAACCGACATAACAATTTATTTTCATTATTAGAATCATACATTTCATCAAGTAATACAGATACAAAGAGATTTTCTTTCTGAGAAGACCGTTAGTATTGGCAGGCAGGCAGGCAGGCAGGCAGGCAGGCATTTGAGGGTTATTATTTCGCCTGTTGATTGGGGGGAGGGTTGATGTGTTAGGGGGTTTTCGGTTAGGTGTGGTGGTGGTGATTGGTGGTGGTGAGTGGTGGTGGTGGTGGTGGTGGTGATTGGTGGTGAGTGGTAGTGGTGGTGGTGGTGGTAGTGGTAGTAGGTGGGAAGGGGGGCGGGGGGGGGGAATGACCTTTATTCCTGTCGTGATATTCAACTAGGTCGCCTGAGGAAGGACTTGCTTAGCTAACACACCAGTGTAGTAAACAGCTCATTCCTCACTTTGGGACCATGTATGAACAATTGACAAGGCGCGAGCAAACGCCGAGACCCCAATGAAAATTGAAATCCCCTCTCTTAGGCCGCCGACCTTCGCCAATCGCCGAAGCGAATCTAACGAGTAGGTCATGGGCTCTCACAACAATAATTTATTGTTGTGTGGTGCCGTATATTTGATCCAAAGCTCAGAAAATTAGTCTCAATTTTATTAGTCAAGTGTGAAGAACAGTTGCATAACAATAATAATGTGTGGGGGTGTAACGAAAAGACAGTGTTAACCATAACAACTTAGTTTATTTAATAAAGTACTAACTACTACAACAAAACAAAAGAAATGTCAATGACGTTACTCGAAATCCTTCCTGTGACACTATCAATGACAGCTAGACACCAGCCCCTTGGACTGCATAATGAACTAACTCGAACATATGCGTGACCACAGAGGAATCAACAAGAAACAAGAACTAACAGATCTATAATCACAATTACAACAAATGACACAGTAGGTTCTGAAATACGTCTCCAGTAACCTCCTAACTGTTCTACGCCTCAGTGCAAGTAAGTAAGTAAGTAAGTAATTATCAAAAGAAGGCACCAAACCGGGAAGGCTATGTAGCACCATCAAATACGCAAAATAATCAGAGGGCGCTAAATATCACCAAGGATGCCAATACGAGAACAGAAACGCATAAGGCGAACGATATCAAAAGTATCCGAGTCACCAAGAATTCTATTGAGGGACAGGTGACCGCGAGGGGCGGTCGGAAAGCAAGACACACGCTCGTCCCGGAAGTCAGGACATTCAAGAAGGACATGCACGACTGTAAGATGGACAATGCAATTAGGACAATAAGGAGCAGGGCGGCGCTCCATCAAGTAACCATGGGTTAAGCGAGTAGGGCCAATACGCAACCTCGCCAGAGCAGTTTCCCATCACCGGTTATGGTGGTAGGAGGATCGCCACGAGGAAACAACATTTAAGAGTACGGAGTTTGTTACCAGTAACAGATGACCAAGAAGCCTGCCAACGGGTAAGGATGGAGGAATGGATAACCGGGTCAAAGTCGGAATATGGAATACCTTTACGAGAGATGGGACAAGAGAGGACAGTTTCCTTGGCGGCAGCATCTGCACGCTCATTTAAAGACACAACAATATGGCTGGGAACCCAACAAAACTCAACTGACTTAAACTTACTGTGAACAAGAAACAGCCAATGCTGGATCTCGACAACTACTGGATGAACCGGATTAAAGGACCCGAGAGCCATGAGGGCACTACGAGAGTCAGCAACAACCACAAAGGAAGACTGACAACGAGAAAGCAGGAGACGAAGAGCATAGAGAATAGCATAAAGCTCCGCTGTAAGGATGTTAGTCTCCGGAGGTAAGCGACACATATAAGTGCGATCAGGAAAAACAACAGAGTAGCCAACACCGTCCGCAGACTTAGACCCATCGGTGAAGACAGAAACGGAGTGGGAGTGAGAAGAAAAGTGCTCAAGGAAAAGGCGTTTTAGAATCGTAGGAGGAGTAAAATCTTTAGTGACGCGGGTCAAGGATGTACAAAACTGCGGAAGGGGGACTCTCCATGGGGCCAAAGAAGGAACAACACGAGGAGAAACATTAGAAACACGAACGGAAAGAGAATCCTGTAAGCGAGATAACTGGACAGAAAGAGGGAGGTGGTGAAGAGAAACAGGAACCACAGGAGGGGTAAAAGTTAAAGCATGATAGAGGCGAGAGGAAGGATGTTGTAAGGAACGTGCAAGATAGCGAAGACAGTAGCGATTGCGGCGGTCCTGGAGAGACAGGAAGCCAGTGTCAACATACAAGCTAAGAACGGGAGTCGAACGAGAGGCACCAGAACTGAGGCGTAGCCCAGTATGGTGCAAAGCATCAAGACGGCGAAGAGTAGAAGGAGAAGCAGACGAGTAAGCAGGACAACCATAATCGAGCTGAGACAGGACGAGAGAGGAATGCAAAGCAAGGAGAGTGCGCCTATCCGCTCCCCAAGAAGTATGGGACAATACTCGAAGGAGGGTAAGGGCCTTAGAGCACTCAACACGGAGGTAAGAGATATGGGGAGACCAAGACAAACGAGTGTCAAGGAATAACCCCAAAAGCTTTGCGGAATCTTTGTACTCAAGGGGATGACCATAAAGTGACAAAGAGGGACGAAGAACGACCCGTTTCCGAGGAAAAGACATGGCACAAGTCTTAGAAGTAGAGAACCTGAAGCCATGATCGGTGGCCCAAGACAACACGGCACCAATCGCAAGTTGAAGCCGGCACTGAAGGAGAGGCGAATCATCACCCTGACAGCAAAGGGTAAGATCATCGACATAGAGAGCGGAGAAGACACCTGAAGGAAGAGAGGAAAGAAGACCATTGAGGGCAACCAGAAAAAGAGTAGTGCTCAGAACACTACCCTGGGGCACACCTTCGTATTGCTGAAAAGAGGCAGAGAGAGCGGTACCAAGGCACATTCGAAATGAACGACGAGAGAGGAAGCTGCGGAGAAAGAGAGAGAGATGACCACGAAGACCAAAAGAATGAAGCTTGGATAGAATATGATATCGCCAAGTGGTGTCGTAAGCCTTTTCCAGGTCAAAAAGGACGGCAACAACGGAGGTCCTTGCAGCAAAAGCAGTACGAATATAGACCTCCAACTTCACCAGGACATCTGTCGTGCTGCGGCACTTGCGGAAACCAAATTGAGAAGGGGAGAGGAGGTGATGGTGTTCCAGTGACCACATCAGACGAACGTTAATCATACGTTCAAAGAGTTTGCAGACACAACTTGTGAGGGCAATAGGGCGAAAGTCCTTAGGGGAAGTTCCCAGAGGTTTGCGAACAGGGAGGACAACGGCATCGAGCCAGTCCTCAGGGCTTGACGACGACTCCTAGATCCGATTATACAGACTCAGTAAATACTGAGACGTGCACGGAGGGAGATGGCGAAGCATCTCATAATGAATACCATCGGAGCCCGCCGCCGTAGAACCGCAGAGGGCCAGGACAGAACGAAGTTCAGAGAGAGAGAAGGGATCGTTATAGGAAAGTCGAAGACGAGTGCAGAAATCTAAAGGACGAGACTCAAGGACAGGTTTACGAAGAAGGAAAGATTGGGGAAGATGAAGACCAGAGCTAACAGAAGAAAAGTGGGAACCCAGTTCGGTAGCAACCTGCAACGGGTCCGCCACAAGAGTACCATGGAGGTGAAGGACCGGAGAAACATCGGGAATGAACTTACCCGCTATCTTGTGGATACGCTTCCAGATTTGTGGCAGGGAAGTTTCGGACGTAATTGTGGAGACATAAGAAGCCCAACATTCACGTTTAGCTGTACGGATGGCCCTACGGGCCACTGCGCTCGCTTTCCGAAAGAAAAGAAAAGAATAGGTCGTCCGCCGACGGCGGTGCCTCTTCCAGGCTGCACGCTTACAGTGGACAGCCCGAGCACAGTCCGCATTCCACCAGGGAACGCACTTCCGTGGACCTCGAGAGGAAGAGCGAGGAATAGAGCGGAGGGCAGTGTCGAAGACAGTGTCATGAAAAAGGAGGAGAGCGCGAGGGAGAGGCAGAAGGGAGAGGTCAGAGAGAGCAGCACTGAGGGTAAATAGGTTCCAGTCCGCCTTAGCAAACTGCCACCTAGGGAAAGAGGGAAGGGCGAAAAAAGAAAAAGGAAACAAGGATGGGGAATGATCACTACCATGGAGGTCATCAAGAACCTGCCACGTGAAATCTAAGTAAAGAGAAGAAGAGTAGAGAGAAAGATCAAGACAAGAAAGGGTGCGAGTCCGAGAGTAGAAATGAGTGGGCTCACCAGAATTCAGAAGAGACAGGGAAGAATAGAGGAGAAACGGCTCAATTTGTTGTCAACTACCATTCAAGCTGTCATTGCAATCAATTTTAGCTACCTATGTGCTTTAATATACTGTACCTACAATTTTCTCTCATCTTTTTTTTTTCATTTCATGTAATCTGTTATCATTTTTTTGTCTATAAATTTTGCAAGTATTTACCTCCTTAAAATTTTCTTAGATTAAGGACCTGCCTGAAATGCTGCGCGTGCTAGTGGCTTTACAAGACTGTAATTACCATATTTGTATCCTCACATTCCTTATGTACATTCTTGTATATGCATAAATAAATAAATAAATAAAGGCGACCCAGGGTATTCGTCAGAACGTCACCCTAAAGAGAATGACGACAATTGAAGTCACCCAGCAGGAGCACAGGCTCCGGCAAGGAGTCTAGGAGGTGTTTCAAATCAGGAAGAGAAAGCGGGACACTCGGGGGGAGATAAATGGAACAAACTGTGTACCATTTCCCCACAAAGATACGAGCAGCAGAACAATGGAGAGGCGAAGGAAAAAGTAAAGGAACAAAGGGAACATCAGCACGAATCAAGAGAGCAGAAGAATTAGAAGCCCCAGCAACGGCTGGGGGGGGGGGGGCAGAGAAAGGAATAGCCACGAAAACGACCAGGACGAGCACCAAGCATCGGCTCCTGGAGACAGACACAAAAGGCCGAAAACCACGAAATCAGAAGTTGGAGTTCGAGTAAATTGGTGTAATAACCTCGAACGTTCCATTGAAGAATGGATAACGACGAGAAGAGAAAGGACAAAAACAGAGAACAAGGAAGAAACAAAGGCGAAAGAGCAACAGAGCACGTTAAAGAATATCAGGGTCGGGATCAGGGTCAGCAAAGTCAGGGTTAGGGGGCATGGGTAAACTGAGCAAAGACGGAGGGAAGGAAACGGGAGAACAGATCAGAGGTGGGTGGGCGGGGTCCGGAGGAGGAGGAGGAAGAGGAGACAACGGAGAGGAGCAGTCAAGGACAGCAGCAGGAAGAGGGGGGGGGGGGAAGAAAGAGGGGAGCGCACCTCAGCAAGGGCAGCAACCGAGAGGGAAGCGGGGGCTAAAGAAACCTCCATAGCAGGAACAGGGGGCGCAACCATCGAAATGGGAGGGAAAGGAGCGAGAGAAGCAGAAGTAGGGGTCGAGGAAGAAAGCAAAACCTTCTTACCCGCCAGGGAGGAGGAAGGAGAGGAGCCAGGCTTAAGCTTCTGACTTAAAGAGACAGATGTCCCAGCAACCACGTACTGGGCAGCGGATTCTAGCGTCTCAACAGGAGAAGCTGAACGAGAGCACACATGACGGCCGTTTGGAGAGCGATGGACATCAGCCCGCACCGACAGGCGGCGGGGAGAGTCAAGAGACGGAGGGGAAGGATGGGAAGGAGGAACGGAGGGAGACGAGGAAGAAGACACAGGAGACAAGACAGACCGGGTAGAAAGAAGGGGAACCCCAGACAGAGGACCAGGAGGTGGATCCTTCGGGAGAGAACCCAAAGGAACAGAGGAGGGGGCAGTGGGCGCATCAGGGTCCAAGGCCCAGAAACGGTTGTGAGTCTGAGGAAGGTGGGAAGGACGAGGGGAGGAAGAGCGCAACACGCGAGCATAAGAGATATTAGCATAAGGCGGGAGCCGGCGAACCTGGCGTCTCGCCTCAGGAAAAGATAAACGCTCCCGGTGCTTCAAGTTGAGGACGGCTGCCTCAAGTTTGTAATGGACACACGCACGGGAGAAGGTAGGATGGGCCTCACCGCAGTTGAGGCAACGAGCCTGGGGAGAAGTGCACTCCGACTTGGAGTGACCTTCGCCACCACAAAAAAGACAGAGAGACAGTTCCGGAGCAGCGGAGGGCACCATGCCCAAACCTCCAGCACTTGTTACAGAGCCGGGGAGAAGGAATGTACTCCTGGACAGAGCACCTGGCACCAGCAAGAATGACAGAGGGTGGAAGGGTCCTACCATCAAAGGTAATCTTCACAACCCGGAAGGGTTGACGGCGACTACCACGAGGGGGACGAGTAAACGTGTCCACCTGGAGAATAGAATGGCCCTGGGCAGCAAGGATATGTCGAATATCGTCGTGGCAGTCGCGCAGGTCCCGAACACCGGTCGCAACATGGGGCGGGAGCAGAATAGTGCCAACACTGGCATTCAACTGAGCGTTCTTCGAGACCCGAACAGGGGTCTCACCAAGGCAGGATAAGGCAGCCAAGCGGGAAGCAGCATCCTGAGAAGGAGCAGCAATGACACGTGTACCGAGACGAGTGGGGTTGAAAGTAATGGAGGCATCCGCGGAATCAACGAGATGTCGATGGAGGGAGAAATCGTCAGGAGGTGCAGAATCAAGAGGGAGGAGATCAAAATATTTGACCCACGAAGCGGGACCAAACATGGCTTGATAGGTAGCAGAACTGGAAGGAATTGAGCGAGGGCGGCCGTGACGAGGACGGCGGTGAGAACCCCAGAGAGAGAGAGGTTAAAAGGCGCAGTAGTTACAACTAGAGAAGGAGCCGCGCCAGGGGACGAGGTAGTCACCACTGGGGGCTTGGGGCTCGACCCAACCACAGAGGAGGGAGGGGAGCCAGGGGAAGGAGTCAAAGAGGCCAAAGGAGGAGCAAGGTCGTGGCCCAATGCAGCGGAGGCTACAGAGCCCGGTCTTCCAACACGGACCGACTCGGGGGCTTGGTCGCCCACCCCACGAGCCTGAGAAGGTAAAGCAGAAACAGTCAAAACGTGTTATCATCATTACGAAAAGGAAAATTCATTCACGAATGTGCCCCCACACCCACCATGGAGCCACAATTAGAGGCAAGACACCCAACAGGAAGCTATCGCCGATCTTGCCGGGGCCTCCTAGGGGTGCGTCGTGAGTATACACCCCACAAACGCCACCTTAAGAACCGACAGTCCGTCGAGATCGGGTTCAGTAACGAAAGGGGGATTGACAATAAAAGGTTCCCCTCGCTCTCGACGTCGGGTACTGCAGTTCTACGGGTGCAAGAGTATGCCTCCTCCAGCACCCGGGCGTCAAAATAGAAGAAGTCCAAGGGAAGAACCAGAACAAGCAAAAGGTCAGCAGGAAACGGCAAGCAGATAGGAGAAGAAGGGGGAGAAAAACGAAACAGAAGGAAAAGGAAAAGGTGCTCAGCAGAATTGGAGAGGACGGCAGCAGGAGCACAAGGCTAGAAAAGGACAGAGGACTGTCCCAAGGAGCATCACACTTCGGCAGCCGCCCACTAAGCACCCCTCATGGCAACAACGAGCTGAGCGGGGAGGGGGGTACTTTTAGCAAGTCAGTTCTTGGTGGTAGTAAAGAGAAGTACCACCACCTCTTTGTACAGGACGACAGTTGTGAATAGCCGAGTAGTTAGGTATGTTGAAGAGTTGAGTAGTGTCCTCTTTTAACCACGTTTCAGTAAACACAATGAAAGAGAATTTGTTGTCAACTGTTTGAATCAGGGCATTAACATCAAAGTGTTTGCTTAGAGATTGAATAACCATTCAAGTTAATTACAGAAACATTGTGATTACATGTTAAAACATTGTTCACATCAAGAGCTGTTTAATACTTGCAATTTTGATCATTAAAGTGATGATTGTCATAGATACTAGGTAAGAGGTTTAGGTTTGGGTCAATACTAGTTTCCATAAGAGGACTGTTTGACAGAAAAAAAAGCAAAAAAGAATTATAAAAAGATCTATATATAAAAAAAATAGAATATATATATAATTATACACAAAATGAGAGGTTGCTTAAAGGTACTTTCAATAGATGACTAATACAAATCAACTAACAATTAATACAGGTAATTCTATTAAATAAAAACTTACTATAATATTATAATTACAATATTGTTAATTACTTAGGTTACACTAAAACAAAATGAGGTAGAATAGCTAGAGGTACACTGAATGATAAAGTTTAAACTAGAGGACACAGGCAAAGCCAGTGTTCAAAAGGAATAAGGGAGTATGGAGTATATAAAAAATATAGTAAAAAACAAGAAAAGAATAACAAGATCACAATTTAAAAAAAATAAAATTACAATTTTTTGAATGGAAAGGCAGAGCTATAGTACACATTGGTCGTTAGATGAGACTATAATTTGTATTCTGGTTATTCAGCTGTTATCCCACAGTCATTCAGGAAAGAATTGAGGTGAGCTTCAGTGGTTATGACATAGGTTTTCCAACGTCAGACTTCCTAGCAATAGTTTTACCATCTCGCACAAAACAATGTTTAATTGCAGGAAAATTTTTGCGGAATCCACTCAGTTTATGTAAGAGATTTTGTCTGAACCTGGTCAGACATTCATTCACAAAAACAAAAGATTTACTAGAGACTACAGAACTGATAAGGTTTGACTTGCAGGAGCAGCTATCTAATTTCACGCGAATTTTCCTGTAATTTGAACCAGATGATTTGACACCCACTCTAACCTGATTTGATGTCACTTTTTTGGATTGAATAACTTATCCTGCAGTTTCTTGATCAAGATGTGTTACGGCCACTATGGGTTGCAACCGGGTTCTTTGCTGTTGGAACCAAAGTTCTGGTATCCGACCCCAAGTTAGTAGTGGCTTTCAAGGAGTGAGCTTGGTAATGCAAGTAAAACACAATGGGAGAGTTGCAAGGAATACGATACTTCATCAATTATCAATATATTCACATATAATCACTTTCCCATCACCTTAAATACCATCATAAAGGAAGTATTACCACACTGATATATACACAAGTGTCGCTCTCATAGGACACTAAGCGCTCCTCGATGCTCATGTGATGCAGCCTTGTCAACTTCCGTGTTTCCTCAACACACAGTACCGTCCTCAACCAGTACTGGGAAACACCAACGAGTCTACCCTAACCATGGGCCAGCCTATACACAGTCTCACTAGGTGCTTCTTGTGAACACCCACAATCACTCTCCAGCCTGGAGCTGGCAGAGAACATCAGCCTCGCGCTGCTGGGCCTCTTCACGAACAAAAAAAAGGGTAGCGAACCCTTGGCAAGAGCTTCTTGCAACTAGCTAGTTACACTCCTCCATAGCACCTTACTGTCAGTCGTCTCTTCCTCTAGCCAGTCCCGGGATACGCCGAATTCTGTCACTGCCACTTCACAGGCAGACAGCAGATACTACACAGTTCCTCATCGGTGGCGGCTCACTGCTCACATAAAGCAGAATGGAGTAGAGAGATATAGACTGCCCTGGGTAGACTGACTGTCCTCGTACCTCTGCAGCCCTACGTCGCCTCTGTGGATACAGACACGTCATCAGTAAACTGGCCAGCACTTGGGACACTAGGAAATATCACTTACGGACTTTGACATAAACATACAACTCCTCCTACAATAGATGGCGCTGATTTTCTAGGCGCCACCTCACCAGAGGTCAGCAACAGCTATCTCTTGAGCTAACCAGGACAGGAATCTAGCAACTCTTGCAGGTATCATCCTGCCGCCACCAGATGACGTCGTCCATTTTGTGGGGGTTTCGGGAGCGGACTCGCAGATGGCATTGACGTGGCTGCTCCATGCTCCGACGATGGAGTCGGGTTCGTAACACGATGGCAGCACAGTCTTCTCCGTCAGGTTTCATGGGGAAAATTACGTGAGAAGATAACGACAGACTCAAGTAGTTTATGTTGGTCTGTTTCGTCTTGGATAACAGTGTGTTGCTGTTGTAGGTTGTTCAGATGGTTCTCAAACTTTTGTAACATTTTTTCCTGTTTTCTAGTGATTTCATCTGGTTTGAAGTTAGTACTTTTGTTCTTGAGAAGGCTTAATTCTTGTTCGAGGAGGTCGACTTTGGTAGATAGATCTTGAATATTCTTGAGTAAGGCTCCAGCTTCATCCTGCAAAGATAATAATGAACCTTGCAGGTTCATTATTAAGGCCGACTGCTCTTGATTACTGACATTTGATCTTCATGTACTTGAGTTAATAACTTGAGCCAAGGGTTATCAGCAAGGCGCTTGAAGTCAGAACAAGGGGCAGCAGCTCATTAAAGTTGATCCATATGGCTACATAAAAGTTGCCTGGCCCGTGTTGGAGACGGCGCTGCGCCCAGCAGGGATTGTTTGTTATTGCTGATGAGGGGAGAGTCGGTACCCCCCACGGCGGCCACCGAGGGAAAGATAGCTGAAACTAATCATGTTGCTAGCCTGGCTAGTAGGGTTATTCCTGATAGGTGTGCTACCTTACTTAAGGGCCTTACTGGTCTTGTTATGCATGGTAGCAGGATAAATGTAGGCAGGAACAATAGGGAAGACTCGTTGATGAGGCAGCAGTGAACGTCGGGTACAGCTTCCTCCAGGAAGCAACACTAGTGAGGTCGAAATGAGAGAATACGGGTTGGTCTTGTTGGTTTTTTCAATCACATTTGATTCCCATTACCGTTGCTGAAGCGAGAGCCATCAATGTCCTTGTGTTTAGCATTGTAGTCATGGGAGTGTGTGCCTGTAAGACACATGGTGGTGATGTACCATGGGAGAGTGTGCCTGTAAGACACATGGTGGTGATGTACCATGGGAGAGTGTGCCTGTAAGACACATGGTGGTGATGTACCATGGGAGAGTGTGCCTGTAAGACACATGGTGGTGATGTACCATGGGAGAGTGTGCCTGTAAGACACATGGTGGTGATGTACCATGGGTGAGTGTACCTGTAAGACACATGGTGGTGATGTACCATGGGAGAGTGTGCCTGTAAGACACATGGTGGTGATGTACCATGGGAGAGTGTACCTGTAAGACACATGGTGGTGATGTACCATGGGAGAGTGTGCCTGTAAGACACATGGTGGTGATGTACCATGAGAGAGTGTGCCTGCAAGACACATGGTGGTGATGTACCATGGGTGAGTGTACCTGTAAGACACATGGTGGTGATGTACCATGGGAGAGTGTGCCTGTAAGACACATGGTGGTGATGTACCATGAGAGAGTGTGCCTGCAAGACACATGGTGGTGATGTACCATGGGTGAGTGTACCTGTAAGACACATGGTGGTGATGTACCATGGGTGAGTGTGCCTGTAAGACACATGGTGGTGATGTACCATGGGAGAGTGTACCTGTAAGACACATGGTGGTGATGTACCATGGGAGAGTGTGCCTGTAAGACACATAGACATTCACCCATAATGCTATGCGGGCTATTGACTGTACTATAATGTAAGAATCCTCGTGTACAAAAATAATAAATAAAATACAGTAATATATCATAATATATCATATGTGCTATATCATATGTGATATATCATAATATATCATATCAGTAATATATCATAATATATTACTGTATTATATCATAATTATGTAACATATCATAATTCCTATTGTTTAGCTTTTTAAGTTTTCTCAAGCATTACATGGGTTACAGTGTGCAGGTGTTTAACATTAGGGGGGGGGGCAGGGTCCAGGCAGGTTTCACATACAGCTGTAATTAGGTCAGTTTCAGTCTCATCTGTCCTGCACCTCGCAGTGTTCTACAATGTTAAAGATTTTTCTTTTAAACCATTACGTATATTATTGTGCCCCAGAGACATCATCTATAACTTTTGTTACTCCTCTGCATGATCCTTTTGTTTCTAATTTCACCCAAAAAAATCACAAAACTTTTTCTTTGAAAGATTATCGGCTACTTTTGATCTCACAATATTATTTTTCTCTTTCTTAATCCTCTTTCTTGATGATATTGAGCCCTGGTGCCACACCTGAGCTGGGGCCACCAACCGTCTCTGGGGCCCCCTGCATCTTTCCATAGGTTGTGCCAAAAGGTAGATCTATTATGAAATTCCCTAACATGATTATTCCAACCAGGCATACTACTTCTTTTATTGGTTATAAGATAAATACTATCTTCTCCTGCCCTATCTAGCACTGAAACTACAGATGTGAAAAAGTCCTTGAGATTGTTCTGATGCAAATTGCACTGAATAATATTGCAAGCAATTGCATCACTTATGATTTGAGTATTGGTTAAGCAGGCATTTAACCTTATCCAGGTCAGCAAGAGTGGCCTTCCTACGTTTAGGTGTGTTCTAGGGAGGTTTAT
Organism: Procambarus clarkii; assembly: GCF_040958095.1. NCBI lineage: Eukaryota > Metazoa > Arthropoda > Malacostraca > Decapoda > Cambaridae > Procambarus > Procambarus clarkii. The sequence goes on along the minus strand of NW_027189188.1, from coordinate 768,833 downwards.
GTTATCTTTGGCAGCAGCAACTTGTGAGTGAGGTATATTGGAGGTGGCCATGGCAGGATGATACCAGGACAGGTTGTCATCACTGACAGCCTTATACTTAAAGGTGTGACCAGTTATATCATCAATAAGAAAATGATCAATATGAGACCTTCCATTCCTATCTCATGACATAAAGCTATAGTAATAGTAAATAAATCATTAATAGCAGGATTATGTAAATTTTCAGAATTCATGAATTCATTAAACAAATTTAAGTATACATCTTAGCGAGTAAAATCAGTGTTAAAAATCACCTACCACCCCATGAGTTCAGCATTATGATACAAATTAGTCAATTGATATATTTCTGATCATATATTTCCATACTCATCTGCACAGTTGATATTGCTTGTGGAAACCATGCATATACACACACACACATAATCAAATACTGCTGAGCACCTTTCAGGCCCCTGACAACTGAGTGGACAGTGCATCAGATTCATAGTCCTGAGGTTCCGGGTTCGATCCTTGGTGGAGGCGGAAACAAATGTGCAGAGTTTCTTTCATCCTGATGAGTCTGTTCACCTAGCAGTAAATATGTACCTGAGAGATAGACAGCTGTTACAGGCTGCTTCCTTGGGATTGTGTAACAAAAAGGAGGCCTGGTCGAGGACCAGGCCGTGGGGGATGATAAGCCCCGAAATCATCTCCAGATAACTATAGGACACAAGTATAGCAGGAGTGAACCCTGATACAATATTGACAACCTCAACTTTACATTGCATATTGTTATGCCCAGGATAGCAGCAGCACCATAGGGTCTTCCAGGACCTGACCAGTCAATAGACATGTCAATACTGGCAGTGGAAAAAGAACTATCAATAAATTTGAAGTGGTTTTGATATTCATAAGATGTAAGCCAGTGTTCTTGCAAAACAAGAATATTTTGCACATACCAAAATGCTTTTAACGTTTATATATTCAGGGTTTGTTATTTCTCTAATTACCTTAATAACCGGGAATTATAACTTTACAAATACTGAAGCATTGTCATGGGGGTAAATAAACCATATTACGTGAAGATCATTTATGTGCTAATTAAAACAACACTTATAGTAAGAGGACAGTAAATTGGAATGTTGAGACAATTGTCAAGTAATAATAATATTAATAATTAACATTAATAATAATAATAATTAATATTAATAATAATATTAATAATTAACAGGTTTTAAGAGCCATCTATTGCACATTATTCTATCTATAAATAATCTGAACTAATAATAGAGCCTAAATAAATAATAATTAAACATCATTCACATCCATCAAGACAAGAAATTAAACGACCAATCAAAACCATATAGGTTACTCCTACACCTCATAATACAGGCCAATAATGATCATAAATATACTTATCAATTATACAATATTCAAACTAAGGACTTTACATCAAATTTTTTAAATCACTAATTTAAAAGCAGACATTCTTTTATATTAATAAATTGTCAGATTAAGGCATCTGTAAACAAATGAAATAAATATTAGTAATTAAGCCTTCGATGAAATACTCCGCATTATAATACAAATTCTGGAGTCACTCATATAAATGCAAAGTTTTGGTTTATAAAATACCAGATATAAGATAATACAAATATCAGAATCAGGCTAATATTATTGCCAGATTCATATACAGTACTGTGTGTGTATATATAAAGTAGCAAATTGCTTGCTACTTATACATATGTAATTGCCAGATTCATATATATATATATATATATATATATATATATATATATATATATATGTATATATATATATATATATATATATATATATATATATATATATATATATCAAATTGCTAGATCCGTATAAATATAAAACTGCCCGATTCAAGATAATGTAATTAACATATTTATGCTATTTTCATATATATGAGTTTTATAATTGCCAGTCTCAGGATAATATAACTGCCAGATTCAGGTTAATATAATTGACAGTCAGGCTTTGATACTGTAAGCCATACCTACCTCTTTCTTAAACTTAATCATTACAGAATCTGAGGCCTTCCTGATAACTATATTCTATCATATCTTAATGATAGACACCAATATGTAGCCATTAATGACATAACCCCCCCCCCCCACATCTCTACTGTAACCGTAGAGTGCCACAGGGCAGCATCTTAGAACCTCTCCTATTGCTTATACACATCAATGATTTACCAAATGTCTCTAACATCCTTAAACCAATACTATTTGCTGGCGATACTACCTTCATCTATTCAAACTCCAATGCATCACACAATAAGTAATATTGTAAACAACAAATTGAAACAAACTGGATGTGGTTGGATGTCAACCAACAAACTAAATATAGAGAATACCTATTACATTGTATTTGGAAGTAAATTATCAAATGAAATTCACCTTCAAATAGATAATGTCAACATTACCATTAAAAAGATGAAAAAGTTCCTTGGCCTATACATAAACAAGAGACTAAATTGGAACACTCACATACAGTACACAGGCAAAGTCTCAAACTGTTGGTATATTCTCAAAAATCACATATTATATTCCCCATTCTTCTGTCCTTTCACTATACTATTCCCTAAGCTATTCCTGTTTAACATAATGATAATGCTAAAGATGATAATGTTTTTTTGAGAAACGTACATAGAAAATGGGTTACAAGGACAATGTTGGATTTCTAGATAAAGCAAGAATATACTATGCCTAAAGCCACTAATATGCACAGTGTTTCAGGCATGCTGTGGATAAACACTTAAAATTAATTGTTAAAAATAATTGAGATGAAAAGCAAAAGTTGAACAAAAGTAGAAAAAATAAAAAGAATGACAATAATTACATGTTGAACGGAACAGCAAAACTGCAACAGAACAGCCGATGGTAATTTTAACTAAATAAACATGGTAACTTTTTTTGTTTACTTGGCATATAGCAGTATTACAAGTTCAGTCATTATTCATTATTGTTTAATAATAGCAAGACATAGGTTGACAATCAGTAGGTAAGGTAGGTTACATGGCATTTATTAGGTAGTACTTAGTTTCTCTCTTAAACTGGTTGAGAGAGGGACAGTCTTTGATGTTATTGGGAAGAACATTTTACATTTTGGGACTCTTGATTTGTGGAATATTTCCACTTTGGCTAAGTCGCACTCTTGGAATATCAAATAAATATTTGTTTCTAGTGTGGAGTTCAAAGATTCTGTTACAGCCCCCTACCATGTATTTAAGAACAGGCTTAGCATTGCAATTCAGTGTTTCATATTATATTATTATTATTATATATATATATATATATATATATATATATATATATATATATATATATATATATGTATATATATATATATATATATATATATATATATATATATATATATATATATATATATATATATATATATATATATAGTGCACTTGATAGGGTGTGAAGTGACTTAGATTTAATATCTAAAATATTCAATGATTTAGATTTAAGAAAGGGGGGGAGGGCAGAATGCTGTCTGTGGCTTCAGTTTGTTATTGTTCTAAATGATGATTTGTCTTGAGTAATTAGAGATCATAGATAATTTAGGGAGAACCCCAGGCAATGATACCAAAATTGTCATAAGGACAGACGAGAGGCCAATGAAGCTTAACCAAGGTAGAGGGTGACGTACATAATATCTGATTTAGAAAAGAATGCCAGGTGATTTTAAAATATTTTTTAGCTATAATTTGTATGTGACACTGGTATTTCAGCTTTTTATCAATGAGAACATCATGGAATTTACCATCTACTTTATTACCAATCTGGATATGCCAATTCTTAGGATTGGAGAAAATGAGGGTTGTGTAAACAGCAAATAAAACTGGCTTGAGGTATTGAGAGGTATTCGGAATGTCATTAATGTAGATGAGAAAGAGTACGCAAGTAATTATCAAAAGAGGGCACCAAGCCCGGAAGCCTACGAAGCACCATCAACTGTGTGGGATATAAAAAAATGGTAAATATCACTAAGGATGCCAATTCGAAAACAAAAGTGCATAAGGCAAACAATATCAAAGGTATCTGATTCCTCAAGGATTCTATCAAGGAACAAGTGACCACGAGGGACAGTCAGGAAACAAGACACACACGCCTCCTGGAAGTCAGGACATTCAACAAGGATATGCACGACCATAAGAGGGACAATGCAGTTTGGAAAATAAAGAGCTGGGCGGCGCTCCATTAAGTGCCTATGAATTAAACATTTATGGCTAATACGTAATCTCATATGGCTAATACGTAATCAGAGCCATTTCTCACCACCAATTATGGTGATGGGAGGAGGGCCATGGGGACACACTACCTTCAAGAGTATGCAGTTTGTCACGAGTAACAGAAGACCAACAATCCTGCCAATGGGTAAGGATGGAGGAATGAATAACTGGGTAGAAGTCAGAATAAGGAACACCTTTAAGGGAGATGGGGCAAGTGCAGATAGCCTCCTTAGTGACAGAGTCCGCACGCTCATTTAAGGACACAAATATGGCTGGGAAACTGGCAAAATTCCACTGTCCTAAATCTGTTGGAGATAAGAAACAGCCAATGTTGAATTTCGACTACAACCGAATGAACTGGATTAAAGGGCTCCAGAGCCATGAGGGCACTGTGAGAGTCAACTACAACAATAAAGGAAAATTGACAGCAAGAAAGCTGTTGACAAAGAGCATACAAAATAGCACAAAGTTCTGCTGTGGAGATGCTAGTCTCTGGATGCAGGCGACACATAGGTGTGGTCAGGAAAAACAACAGAGTAGGCTACACCATCTGCAGACTTTGACCCCATCTATGAAGACGGAAATGGAGCGGAAGTGTGAAGAAAAGTGTGCAAGGAAAAGTATGACATAAGCGAGAGTGAGGAGGGTGTTGTAGGGACTGTGCAATGTAGCAAAGACAGTAGCGATCATGGCGATCCTGTAGATACAGTATGCCTGTTTCATCATACAGGCTTAGGGTAGGAGTCAAATGCAAGGCACCAGAGCTGAGGTATAACCCATTATGGTGCAGAGCATCAAGACAGCATAGAGTAGAAGGAGAGGCAGACGAGTAAGCAAGACAACCATACTTGAGTTTAGACAGCACGAAGGTGGAGTGTGCTCGTATCAGCTCCCCAGGAAGTATAACTTACCTTAAGTAAATTAAGGACCTTAGAGCATCCAACTCAGAGGTTAGAGATATGGAGAGACCAAAACAAACGAGTTTCAAAGATTAACTCCATAAGTTTAGCAAAATCTTTGCACAAAAGGGGATTACCATAAAGCGACAAAGGGGGATGAAGAACGACCTACTTCCGAGTAAAAGTCATCGCACAAGTTTTAGTTGTAGAGAACTTGATGCCATGACTGGTGTCCCAGGATGACACGGCATCAATCGCAAGTTGAAGTCGCCGTTGAAGGAAAGGCAAGTCATCACCTTGACAACAATGGGTAAGATTGTCAACATAGAGAGCTGATGAGATTCCAGAGGGAAGGGAGTAAAGAAGACCACTGAGGGCAACCAGGAATATTAGTAAGTGCTCAGAACACTACTGTGGGGTACACCTTCATATTGCCGTAAAGAGGCAGAATGGTACAAACCATCACTAAAGGAACAATTAGAGCAGAAACTTCGTAGGAAGAGGAGGAGATTACCACGAATGGAGTTGGGACAAAATATGGTATCTCCAGGTGGTGTCATATGCCTTTTCCAGGTCAAAAAAAGGACAGCAACAACAGAGGTCTTTGCAGCAAAAGCAGTACATATACAGACCATGTTCACCAAGACATCAGTCATGACACTTGTAAAAGCCAAATTGAGAAGGTAGGAGGTGGCGATAGTGTTCCAAGAACATCATAAGGACATTGAACATACGTTCAAAGAGTTTGCAGACGCAACTCGTGAGGGCAATGGGGCAGATGTCCTTAGCAGCTGTCCCTGGAGACCCTGGTTTTTGAATAGGAAAAACCACCACCTGAAGCCAGTTCTCAGGGACAAATGATGACTGCCAGATATGGTTAAACAGATTCAGTATATACTGAAACCATGCATTGAGAGAGGTGACATTCATTAGGAGATGTTTCGCTTTCTGAGCCCGCTGCCATAGAACCGCAGAGAGTCAGGGCAGACTGGTGTTTGGAGAGAGAGATCATTATAGAGAAGCTGGAGATGCATGCTAAAATCTATAGGACAAGATTCATGAAGGTGCTTACGAATAAGGAAAGATGAAGGAAGACTAGAACTGGAGCCACCAGTCGAAAGAGGGGAACACAGTTCGGTGGCGACTGACACAGGATCCGCCACAATAGAACCATGGAAGTGAAGGACTGGTGAGACATCTGGAACAAACTTACCCGCAATCTTACAGGTTTTCTTCCAGATCCGGGGCAGAGGAATATCAGACGTAATGGTAGAGACAAAAGATTTCCAACTCTCACGTTTAACCGTACGGACCGCAGTCACCTTATAAAACAAAAGAAAACAGCTGTCTGTCTGCATCTGTCTTTCTTCCAGGCTGCACTCTTACAGACGACAGTCGAAACACCCAGCATTCCACCTGGGAACGCACTTCCGCATGCCCCTGGAGGTAGAGCAAGGAATAGAGTGGAGGGCAGCGTCTAATATGGTGTGATGAAAAAAGGAGTAGGGCTCGACGGTGAGGCAGATAGGAGAGGTCAGAAAGAGTAGCATGTAGAGTGAATAGATTCCAGTCAGCCTTGGCAAACTGCCACCTAGGGAAGGAGAGAAAAGGGTGAAAAGAGAAAAAGGTGACAAGGATGGGGAAATGGTCACTGTTATGGAGGTCACGAAGAATCCACCACGTGACATCTAAATACAGACAAGACGAAAAAGAGGGAGGTGGTGATGAAGAACAGGAACTACAGGAGGGGTAAAAGTCAAAGCATGACAACAGGCGAGAGGAAGGATGTTGCAAAGACCGCGCAAGATATCAAAGACAGTGGCGATCACGGTGATCCTGGAAAGATAGGAAGGCAGTATCAACATACAAGCTGAGGGTGGGAGTCGAACGAAAGGCACCAGAGCTGAGGCGCAACCCAGTACAGTGCAAAGCATCACGACGATGAAGAGTAGGAGACGAGTAAGCAGGGCAACCATAATCGAGTTTAGACAGGATGAGAGACGAATGTAAAGAGAGGAGTGTGCGGCTATCAGCTCCCCAAGAAGTATGGGACAAAACCTTAAGGATGGTAAGGGTCTTGGAGCATTCAACTTGGAGGTAAGAGATATGAGGCGACCAAGACAAACGAGTGTCAAAGATTAACCCCAAAAGCTTAGTGGACTCCCTGAACACAAGGAGATGACCATAAAGCGAAAGAGGGACAAAGAACGACATGCTTCTGAGCAAAAGTCATAGCACAAGTCTTAGACATAGAGAACTTGAAGCCATGAAAAGTGGCCCAAGATGACATGGCATCAATCGCAAGTTGAAGCCACCGTTGAAGGAGAGGCGAATCATCATCCCGACAGGAAAGGGTAAGATCGTCGACATAGAGAGCGAAGAAAACGCCAGAAGGGAGGAAATAAGACCGTTGAGGGCAACTAGAAAAAGAGTAGTGCTCAGAACACTACTTTGGGGTACACCCTCATATTGCCTAAAAGGGGCAGAGAGAGTGGCACTAAGCCTAACTCGAAAGAAACGAGAGATAAAGCTTTGGAGGAAGAGAGGGAGATTACCACGAAGGCAAGATGAATGAAGTTGTGACAGAATATGATATCTCCAGGTGGTGTCGTAAGCCTTTTCCAGGTCAAGGAAGACAGCAACAACAGAGGTCTTCGCAGCAAAAGCAGTACAAATATAGACCTCTAAGTTTGCCAGGACATCTGTTGTGCTGTGGCACTTGTGAAAACCAAATTAAGAAGGGAAGAGGTGGTGAGTATTCTAAAAACCACATCAGACAAACGTTAACCATACGTTCAAAAGAGTTTGCAGACAACTCATGAGAGCAATAGGGTGGAAGTCCTTAGGGAATGTCCTGAGAGACCCTGGAAACATAACAGGGAGGACGGGTAGGACAACAGCATCGAGCCAGTCCTCAGGTACTGAAGATGACTCTCAGACCCGATTATACAGACTCAGTAAATACCGAGACATGCACAGATGGAGATGGTGAAGCATTTCATAATGAATGCCATCGGAACCCACTGCCATAGAACCACAGAGGGACCGGGCAGATTTAAGTTCAGAGAGAAGGGATCGTTATAGGGAAGGCTGAGATGAGTGCAGAAATCTAAAGGACGAGATTCAAGAACAGGCTTACGAAGAAGGAAAGATTAAGGAAGATGAGAACCAGAGCTAACAGACGAAAAGTGGGAACCCAGTTTGGTCGCAACGGGTCCACCACAAGAGTACCACGGAGGTGGAGGACCGGCGAGACCTCAGAAGCAAACTTACCCACTATCTTGCGGATACCCCTCCAGATCTGCGGCAGAGTATTTTCGGACGTAATAGTGGAAACATAAGACCTCCAACACTCACGTTTACCTGTACAGATGGTCCTACGTACCACTGCACTCACCTTCCGAAACAAAAGACAAGAATCAGCCATCTGCCGGCAAATTGTCTCTTCCAGGCTGCACACTTATAGCAGACAGCCCAAGCACAGTCCATATTCCACCAGGAAATGCACTTCCGTATTCCCTGAGAGGTAGAGCAAGGAATAGAGTGGAGGGCAGCATTGAAGACGGTGTCATGAAAAAGGAAGAGGGCACGAGGGAGAAGCAAAATGGAGAGGTCGGAGAGTAGCACAGAGGGTAAATTGATGCCAGTCAGCCTCGGCAAACCGCCACCTAGGGAAGGAGAGGGGAGGGTGAAAAGAAAAAAGGTAACAAGGATGGGGAAATGGTCACTGCCATGGAAGTCATCAAGAACCCGAAATGTGAAATTCATGTAAAGAGACGACGAGCAAAGAAAAAAATCAAGACAGGAAAGGGTGCAGTCCAAGAGTCCAAATGAGTGGGCTCATCAGAATTCAGAAGAGACAGGGAAGAAGAGAGGACGAACGGTTCGAGAAGGCGACCCCGGGTGCTTGTCAGAACATCACCCCAGAGGGTATGTCAACAACTGAAATCACCCAGCAGGAGCACAGACTCTGGCAAGGAGTCCACTAGGTGTTTAAGATCGGGAAGAGAAAGCGGCACATTTGGGGGGAGATAAATGGAACAAACTGTGTACCATTTACACACAAAGACACAGGCAACAGAGCATTGGAGAGGTGATGGAAAAAGTAAGGGGATGAAGGGAACATCAGAACGAATCAAAAGCAGAAAAGTTATTGGCCCCAGCAAAATCTGAAGGGGGGGGGGTCAGGGGGAGAGAAAGGAATAATCACGGAAGCGACCAGGATGAGCACCAAGCATCGGCTCCTGGAGACGGACACAAAGGAGCGAAAACTGTGAAATCAAAAGTTGGAATTCATGAAAATTGGCGTAATATCCATGAATATTCCATTGAAGAATAGACATCGACAAAAAGAGAAAGGACAGGAACAGAGAACAATGAAGAAACAAAGGTTAAAAAGGAACACAGCATGTCAAAGAAATGCAGGATCAGGATCAGGGTCAGCGAAGTCAGGGATAGTGGGCATGGGTAAACTGAGTAAAGATGGAGGGAAGGGAGTGGGAGGACAGACCAGAGGCAGATGAGCAGGGTCCAGAGGAGGAGGCAACCGAGAGGGACTGTCAAGGACAGCAGGAGGGGCAGAAACCGGGGAGCACACCTCAGGAAGGGCAGGAACTGAGAGCGTAGCGGGGGCCAAAGAAACCTCCAAAGCAGGAACAGGGGGCTCGACCACCGAAATGGGAGCGGTGGAGCGATAGAGTCAGAGGTAGGGGGGGAGGATGAAAGTGAAGCTTTCTTACCAGCCGGGGAGGAGAAAGGAGATAAGCCAGGCTTTTGCTTCTGACTCAGAGAGACAGGTGTTCCAGCAGCAATGTACTAGGCAACAGACTCAAACGTCTCAACAGCAGAAGAACGAGAGCAAACAACACGATGATCACTAGGAGAAGGACATCAGCCCACACAGACAGGCGGCATGGAGAGCTAATAGACGGAGGAGAAGGCTGGGAAGGAGGATCAAAGGGAGTTGAGAAAGAAGACACAGGAGACATGACAGACTGGGTAGAAAGAAGGGGAACCCCAGACAGAGAGCCAGGAGGGGGGACCCTTCGGGTCAGAATGTAAAGGAACAGGGAAGCAGGCAGTGGGCGTATCTGGGTCTAAGGCCTGGAAACTGTTGTGAGACTGAGGAAGGTGGGAAGGACGAGGAGAGGAAGAGTGCAACACGTGAGCATAAGAAACCCCAGTGAAAGGGGAAGGAGGGGGATGGTGAACTTGGCGCCTCGCCTCAGGAAAAGACAAACGTTCCCAGTGCTTCAAGTTGAGGACAGCTGCCTCATGTTTGTAATGGATACACGCGCGAGAGAAGGTAGGGTGGGCATCACCGCAACTGAGGCAGCGAGCCTGGGGAGAAGTGCACTCCGATTTAAAGTGACCTTCGTTCCCACACATAGGGCAGAGAGAGAGAATACTGGAGCATTTGAGGGCACCATGTCCGAACTTCCAGCACTTATTACAAAGCCGAGAAGAGGGTATGTACTCCTGAATGGAGCATCTGGCACCAGCAAGAATAACAGAGGGCGGAAGTGTCCAACCATCAAAGGTAATTTTCACAAGCCGAAGGGACAGATGGCGACAGACACGAGGGGGTCGTGAACGTGTAAACCTGGAGAACAGAATGGCCTTGGGCCTCGAGGACATGTTTAATATCCTCGTGGCAGTCCTTGAGGTTCCTAATACCGGTTGCAACATGGTGTGGGAGGAGAACAGTGCCAACACTGGCACTTAACTGAGCATTCTTGGAGACCCCCAACAGGGGGGTCACCTCACTGCAGGACAAAGTCTCCAAGTGGACAGCTGCATCCCGAGAAGAAGCATCAACAACATGCGTACCGAGATGGGTGGGGTTAAAAGTAACAGAGGCATCTACTGAATCAACAAGGTGCCTATGGAGTGAGAAATTGTCAGGAGTAGAATCTAAATGATGGAGGTCAAAGTACTTCGTCCACGTAGCAAGATCAAACAAGGCATGGTACGAATTGGTATGGGAAGGAAGCATGCGAGAGCAGCCATGGCGGGGACGGTGGTGAGAACCCCCTAGAGAGAGAGAGAGAGGGGGGGGGGGGGTTATAAGGTGCAGTAGTCACAATGAGAGATGGAGTCGTACTAGGGGACGAGGTAGTCACCACAGGGGGCTTGGGGCTCAACCCAACCACAGAAGAGGAAGGGGAGCGGGGGAGTAGTCCAGTCTGGGCCCAATGTAGCGGGGGCTACAGAGCCCAGTCTTCCAGCACAGTCCGACTCAGGGGTCTGGTCACCCCCCCCCCCTTTTTAACAAGCAGTCCTACTGCATAGTTCATTCTCCCACACTGGTGCAAAGACCCCACTCCCCCTATTGCCCCAGCCTGGACACCCAGCCATCCACTCAGGGCTACCCCTCCAGCAGGCAGTTCGATGGCTCACAAGCCCCCTACGTGGTGCCCATCTGCATGTACAACACACAAAGAGGGGACAGGAGAGGGGGCAAAGGCAACCCTCACTAGTCCCAGGGTGGTGTACGTGAGCCCCTCACCACGACAAGGTGACACCACAGAGGGAAGAGGCGAGAAGAGCAGATGTACTCCTGAATACAGCATCTGGCACCAAGAGTTACGGAAGACGGAAGGGACCTATCAAAAGTGATCTTCATTACACAAAGAGACTGGCCATGATGACCACGAGGGAGGGCGAGTAACATATTAATATGGAGGATAGAATGGCCTTGGGCCTCAAGGACATGTTTATTATGGTAGTCTTTAAGTTCCTTATCACCAGTCGCTACATGGTATGGAAGAATAGCTGTGCCAATCCTGGCATTTATTTAACCAGGCATTTTTTGATATTCGAACCAGTGTCTCCCCAATGCAGGACAAGGAGGCTAAGTGGACAGCTGCTTCCCGAGAAGGAGCTGCATCAACACGTGTACCAGTACGGGTGGGGTTAAAAGTGACAAAGGTATCCACCAAATCAACTAAAGTAAGAGTAATTAGGTCAAGTGGAGGAGTAGGTCTGTATATTAAAGAGGAGCTGGAATGCACAGAGCTCCTGAACTTGACCAATGAGGTGGTAGAGGTACTTGGAATCAAGGTAGAGAATATAAATCTAATTATTATTCTAATATACAAACCGCCAGATGCAACAGTTGAGGAATTCACTGAGCAGATCCACAAAATAGAAAATAGCCTTGATAACCTAGCAAACCCAGTACCAGATATTATCTTCCTTGGAGACTTCAATCTACCCAGTTTACAATGAATAGTAAACAGTAATACTATAGCATGAAATCAACTTGGAAATAACCAATCACAGGTCAGAGAACTACTGAGATTCTGTGACAAATTCTCGCTCAATCAGCAGATTACAGAACCGACTAGGAATGAGAACACGCTGGACCTCATATTCACGAACAATGATGAGCTAATCAGAGACATTACTGTCTCGGACACTACGTACTCGGACCACAAGCTCATTGAAGTGCAAACTAACATTAATAACGGTAGTAGGCCCAAGAGAAACAACAAGCGAGAAGGGCTATTCAATAAATTAAATTTTAATAATAAAAGGATAGTCTCGGAGAAAATAAACAGGGAACTTACAACATTCAATGGGAAAATGTTTAAGTAATAAAAATCCTACACAAGGTCCAATGTAGAAAGAGAACACAGACGACATTACAGAAGAAAAAAGTTAACAGAAATGCTGAAGCAGACACGACTTTCCATACAAAGAAGAAATAATTTAAACAGGGAGATTGAAGAAATCGAACAGACTGAAGTATTCATATCAGATTGAAGAAAGGCAACTAAAACAGAAAGCAATTCAAGAAATAAAGAAAAACCCAAAATATTTCTTCGCATATGCTAAATCAAAAGCAAAAACCACTGCCAGTGTTGAACCTATTCGTACTAGTGAAGGTTCATACACTGAGGATGACATAGAAATTAGTGAAATCCTAAAAAAGCAATATGAGGACATGTTTTGCACCCTGATACACAGCATGAAAGTGGAAGATCCGGACAACTTCTTTATGCGTGATATACAAACCCCTGTAAATATAACTGATATCAACAAGAGCGTGGCAGGTTTTGAAAGAGAAATTGACAATATGCCCATGCACTCAGCCCCGGGTTCAGACTCATGGAATTCAATATTTATAATGAAATTCAAAGTGCCAGTAGCACAGGCACTCAGTATAGTGTGGAGGAAGAGCTTGGACACGGGGAAGATACCAGATGCGCTTAAAGCAGCAGACATAGCCCCTCCACGCAAGGGAGGTAGCAAAGCATTGGAAAAGAATTATAGACCAGTTGCACTAACGTCCCACATAATAAAATTACTGTATTTGAGAGAGTGATCAGGAGTCAGGTCACTAGTTTCATGGAGACCAATGACCTCCACAATCCAGGCCAACATGGATTTAGAGCAGGAAGATCATGCCTCTCACAGCTACTTGACCATTACGACAAAATCACTGAGGCATTAGAAGAAAAACAGAGTTCAGATGCAGTATACACGGATTCGCAAAGGCATTCGATAAATGTGACCATGAAGTGATAGCACACAAAAGGAGGTCACTGGGAATAACTGGTAAAGTAGGACGCTGGATACTCAGTTTTCTGTCGAACAGAACACAGAGAGTAACAGTTAACCATATAAAATCGAGTCCAAGCGCAGTTAAAAGCTGCAGTACCTCAAGCTATAGTCCTTGCACCACTGCTTTTCCTTATTCTCATATCAGATATAGACTCAAATACAAGGCACAGCTTTGTATCATCCTTTCCAGATAACACAAAAATCAGCATGAAAATTACCTCTGCTGAAGATATTGAAAAACTACAAGCAGATATTAATAAAGTTTTCGACTGGGCTACAGAAAATAACGTGATGTTTAAAAGTGATAAATTACAGGTACTCAGATATGGCAAAAATTAGAACCTTAAACTTAATACAGGGTACAAAACACAATCAAATTTGCCCATAGTAGGAAAGAAACATGTAAAGGATTTGGGAATAATGATGTCTGATGACCTAAATTTTAGGGAGCATAACCAAGCAAATATTGCGGCAGCCAGGAAAATGATAGGATGGATTACGAGAACTTTCAAAACCAGGGATCCCATCACAATGGTTGTACTCTTCAAATCACTTGTGCTGTCCCATCTTGAGTACTGCTCAGTACTCACTTCCCCATTTAGAGCAGGAGAGATTGCTGAAATAGAGGGAGTACAGAAAACATATACAGGATACATAAACGAGATAATGCATCTAAATTATTGGGTTCGTCTGAAAGCTCTCCGAATGTACTCACTAGAAAGACGATGGGAGAAATATCAAATAATATACAAGTGGGAAAATACTGGAGGGCCAGGTCCCAAATCTGCACAGTAAAATAACAACATACTGGAGTAAACAATATAGTAGGAAATGCAGAGTACTGTACAACCAGTGAAGAGCAGGGGTGCCATAGGCACAATTAGAGAGAACTATATAAACATCAGAGGTCCATAGTTGTTCAACATCCTCCCAGCGAGCATAAGAAATATTGCCGGAACAACCGTGGACATCTTCAAGAGGAAACAAAGTAGTTTCCTCCAACGAGTGCCGGACCAACCGGGCTGCGGTGGGTATGTGGGCCTGCGGGCTGCTGCAAGCAACAGCCTAGTGGACCAAACGCTCACAAGTCAAACCTGGCCTCGGGCCGGGCTTGGGGAGTAGAATAACCCCCAGAACCCCATCAACCAGGTATCAACTAGGTGTTTATGGTTGAATAAATCATTAGGACGAGTAGAATTAACATGACCGAGATTAAAATACTTAGTCCATGTAGCAGGACCAAACAAAGCTTGGAAGGTATTAGAACCGGAAGGAATTGTGCGAGTATGACTGTGGAGAGGACGGCACCGAGCACCCTCAGTAAGAGAGGGGGTAAAAGGCGCAGTTGTTACAATGAGAGATGAAGCCACTCCATGTGATGAGGTGGTCATCATTGGGAGCTTGGGGCTCAACCCTGCCACAGAGGTAGAAGGGGAGCAGAGATAGTCGGGACTGGTAGACTCTCTTAAGTCAAGCCTGGCCTCGGGGACTAGAAGAACTCCCAAAACACCATCAAGCGGGTATCAAGCAGGGAAAGTCCGAAGCTGCTTGGTCTGGGACCAAAGTAGCAGGGGGCTACAGAGCCCGGCTTTCCATCACAGTCCGACTTGGGGCCCTGGTCTCCCACCCCACATCTGAGAAGTTAAAAATAAGTGTCAGATATCAGCATGTAAATGAACAGGTAATCATTTCATCAACAAACAAGCCCCCATACCCACCATGGCGCCACAATTAGAGGATAGGACACCCGATAGGATGTGGCCCCCCCCCCCCTAAGGGTGCATCGTGGATATATGCCCTGCAATCACCACTTTAAGAACCATCAGTCCATCAAGATTGGGCTCAGCAACGAAGGAAAAGAGTGACAATAAAAGTGTCCCTTTGCTCAACAATTTCGGGTACCACAGTTTTAAGGGCGAGAGACTGTGCCTCACCTAACACCCAGTGTCAAAACAGAAGACGACATCTAAAAGAATGATCAAGAATAGCAAAAAGTCGCTGGGAAATAGCAATTAAAAAGGAGAATTGGGAAGGAAAAATTAAACTCAGTAGGAAAAAGCATTCAGCACAATTAGTGAAGAAGGCAGCAGGAGCATTAGGCTTCAAAAGGACAGAGGACACTGTCCCATGGAGCATCACACTCTAGCATCCGCCAACCAAGCCCCCTCACGATGGCAACGAGCTGGAAAGGGAGGAAGAGATGAAAAAGATGAGAGGGTGAAGAATACTGCCTGGTGAGACACCTGTGTTAATGGGTAGAGTGGGAAAATTGGAATTATTCACAGAGACATACTGGAGCCTGTCACTGAGGTAAGATTATAGGTATTGGAGGGAGTGACCTCTTACTCTGTAATGTTTCAATTTAAGAAAGTTAATGTGTTTACAATGTCAAAACGTCTTATGTAGGTCAACAAATAAATGAATAAGTTTTCCAAGGGCTGCATAAATGAAATTAATCATACTAACTGGGCAAGATTGGTCCTGTTTTGGGCCTGAAGCCATTATGGGAAGAACTAAGTATAAATAGGAGTAAGGCTGCGTGTAAATTAACTTTAAAATAATTTAGACAAAATCGGCAGAATTGATATTGGTCTATAATTGTTGACTTCAGTGAGATTGCTGCTTTTATGGACTAAGGTTACTCTTGCTTTTTTTCTCAAAATATCAGGAAAGGTCTAGAGTTCAAATAATTTGTTGTAGAGCAATGCAATGGCTGGAGCTAAAAATCTAGAGGCTTTTTTTGTAAATTAGGGGTGGTATCTCAACATACAGTATCTATGCATGGGGTTCATTCATCCACTGCAAACTACCTCAAGCCCATCATCACCCAACAAAAATCTGCTATCAGAACAATAAAACTGTCTTCAAACAACACCCAACCTCTGTTTAAATCCCTGAACATGCTACATATACACTCGCTCTACACATTCTCTTATGCTATTTACAAGTACAAAACCTTGTTCCTAAATGCTAACCCTGATCTGAAACTCTCCATTGATAGACGTAATAGAACCCACAACCCACAAGCATAAATATCTCTTTGATATAATTTTTTATATAAATTGAGTCAGGATAAAATAATTGCCAATCAGACTAATATAACTTTGAATCAGGCTTTTTCACCCACAGGGTTATTGATCAATGGAACTGCCGACCCACAAAACCCATAACTGCCAAAACTGTGCTGAATTTCAAAATATACCTGGAAAAAATCATGAAGGCAAACTGGGAGGGGGAAGGGAACCTTTAACAAGCCGACGACTTCCTGTTCTCACTGAGGCCACTCGGGTTAGTGGCCCTCAGGTAAATCGGGTAAAATATTATTCCCAGACATCTTATTTGGAAGCAAATCAACAAATGCAATTCAGCTTCAGATAGACAATGTTATCATTAGTAATAAAAATGATGGAAATTTTCTTGGCCTATTCCTAGATAAGAGACTCGACTTCAGCATCTACATACAACACATAACTAAGAAAGTCTCTAAAACAGTTGGTATGCTCTCCAAAATCAGATACTATGTACCTAACTCTGCTCTCATCTCACTATATTATACACTAATCTATGCCTATCTTAATTATGGTATCTGTGCATGGGGTTCAACCACTGCAAACCACCTCTGGTCCATCATCCCCCAGCAAAATCTGCTATCAGAATAATAACAAATTCTGTTTTCAGACAACACTCAGCCCCCTTGTTTAACTCCCTAAACATGCTAAACATAATCTCACTCCACACATTCTCTTGTGTCAACTACATTTACAAAACCCTGTTCTTAAATGCAAATCATGTTCTGAAACTCTCCCTGGACAGATATAATAGGACCCATTATCACCACACCAGAAATAAGTATATCTTTGATATCCCGAGAGTCAAACTTAATCTGTGCAAACAATCTTTGCAAATAAAGGGACCCAGTCTATGGAACTCACTCCTAATGAATTGAAAAGATGTCCAGCTTTTGCATCATTCAAAGACAAAACTTAAAAAGTACTTAATTTCATCTTCATAGTTTTCTACCTTGTTGCTTTAAAATTGCACTGTATCTAGTGCTACCCAATCTCCCAATCTTCATGTACCCAGTCCATACAACTTTACCATTGTGATCATTGCTGTCTTATTATATGTGCTTTCAATTTGCTGTATGGTGCCTATTAATCTTCGTTTAAATTACCAATCAAGCTGTCAATGCAATCAGTCTGTACTTTAATATACCAATGTGCTTTAATATTCCTACTAATCTCTCTCATCTCATTTTTTTTCTTTCTTGCAATGTATCTGTTATCATTTTATTAATTCTGCTAGAATTTACCTACTTAAAATTATCTGTTATATTAAGGACCTGCCCGAAATGCTGCGCGTACTAGTGGCTTTACAAGATTGTAAATACCATGCTATGTATTCTCACAAACCCAATGTACCTTCTTGTATATAAATAAATAAATAAATAAATAAATAAATAATAAATAAATAAACAAATTTGATGCATCACACTATTGTGATTTCTATGTGTAATAAGAGTATTGTTCAATTGAAGGGACAGCAGTTACACATACTGTACTAATGAAGCCACTATTATGCAAAGCGTTTCGGGCAAAATTAATAGTAATATCAAAATTTTTTAATTAATATTGTGATGGGGGTAAAACACTTAATACTATAAGAGAAGTAAGTTAACAAAATGAGAATGTTCAAGGAAAATAAAAAATTAATACAAAGGTGATACATAAGGATGACAAGCATTTATTTATTTATTTATATATATACAAGAAGGTACATTAGGGGTTAAGAGAAAATATAGAAATGAAGTTGATTTTACATTCTTGTAAAGCCACTAGAACGCATAGAGTTTCGGGGAAGTCCTTAAACTAACAGATAATTTTAAGTAGATAATTTACAGTAAAATTGACAAAAAATATGTACAGGTACTTTACAGCCTTACTTTACAGGTACAGAGTATAGTCAGAGTACTGGCATAGATTATTACATTACGGAGTCAGTAGTTCTAACAACAGTACAGTAGTTTATTTACATTAATTACAGAATGGAAATACAAGGTGTAATTTAGAACTGTTCCTCATGACATTTTCTCGGAACATATCAGAACATAGAGTAACATAAATATACTATAATTTAAGGTTAATGAGGCCAGCACTTACAAATAACCAAGATCATAAAGGACACGAGTAAACACTTTATCACAGAAATGCATGAAATTAAATGACATTAAATGTAGACAGTAAATGTAGAAATTATATGAGTAATACAGTGTGCCCTCGCTTGAACGAACTATATGGGGCGTAGCCAATTCATTCATGTGTGGAATTCATTCCATCAATCCGGCCCCAGCATCCCCCTTCCCCCCCCCCCAAAAAAAAAAGTTAATAATACATATGCCAGTACACATTTGCCTTTTGAATAATTTAAACAACAAAGAATTTGAATTGCAATGAAATAAAATGATATTGCACGTTACAGTACTGTACTTACCCTACCAGTTGAGTTTTGTAGTGCAAACTTTGTTAGCCTTAATATCTTGAGAGTGCCACACATATGAATATAAATTGTTTAAAGAACAGTAACTTTTCTAACAAATGTACATTATACACTACAATCTGTACATAAAGTACAGACCACTAGAATCACACTACTGCAGTACACTTATATCATATAAACTACACTTTGTACATTTAATGTCATTAGAACTGTATTGTACAGCTCAATTGGTACTCCCAGGTAAGTTATGGCTAGTGCTGGGTGCTGGTATAGTGGCCTGGGCATCCTCAGAAGGTGAGACCTTGCTAGTGCTGGATGCTGGTCCAGTTACCTGGGCATCCTCGGAAGTTGAGTCCTTGCTGGGTGCTGGTCTAGTGGCCTGGGCATCCTTGGAAGGTGAGTCCTTGCTAGTGCTGGGTGCTGGTCCAGTTGCCTGGACATCCTCGGAAGGTGAGTCCTTGCTAGTGCTGGGTGCTGGTCTAGTTGCCTGGGCATCCTCGGAAGGTGAGTCCTTGCTAGTGCTGGGTGCTGGTCTAGTGGCCTGGGCATCCTCGGAAGGTGAGTCCTTGCTAGTGCTGGTTGCTGGTCCAGTTGCCTGGGCATCCTCGGAAGGTGAGTCCTTGCTAGTGCTGGGTGCTGGTCCAGTTGCCTGGACATCCTCGGAAGGTGAGTCCTTGCTAGTGCTGGGTGCTGGTCCAGTTGCCTGGGCATCCTCGGAAGGTGAGTCCTTGCTAGTGCTGGGTGCTGGTCTAGTGGCCTGGGCATCCTCGGAAGGTGAGTCCTTGCTAGTGCTGGGTGCTGGTCCAGTTGCATGGACATCCTCGGAAGGTGAGTCCTTGCTAGTGCTGGGTGCTGGTCCAGTTGCCTGGACATCCTCAGAAGGTGAGTCCTTGCTAGTGCTGGGTGCTGGTCCTGTAGGCCTACTGTAAAACCGTACCAAAACTTTTGAATCTTAGTTTGTTTCTTTGTTGTGAGCTTCATTACAGTATCTTTCATAATATATAGTTTCAGTTAAATATCTTATCATATATCTTATCATATACATATCTTTCAGATAAAGCCATTTTTATCTGCTTTGTACACTTAAAACCAGCTTTGATTATTAGATATCATGTGCTGAGAAAGTTTATGCTTATATGCATTAGCACTTCCAACATCTGCACTTAATGCCTCGCCACAAATTTTCTTGTTAATGATGCATTGCGTCTCTTTAAATCGACATACTATTCAGTGCTAGCCTTGAAATTGTCGATGTTTAACTTTACAGCAAGTCTCTCAGCTACATTTCTAATAGAATCAACTTACAAATTGTTTTATTTAAAATATTATTATTGTTAGTTTGAAGTTTTATACATTTTATACAGTGCAGTTCTGTATTAACCCTTAAGCTGTGCATGGCATACATATTTATTTATTTATTGATTTATATACAAGAAGTTACATTGGGGGGTTAACAGAGAATATAGAAATTAAGTTAAATTACCATTCTTGTAAAGCCACTAGCACTTATAGCGTTTCGGAACCAAATATGCCATATTTCGGGAGCATATATGACAGGACCTGATGGAAAAGTTCAGTTTCTCAAATTTGCTCTAATGCTTTCCAATTTTTTGTGCATACAGTACTAGCAAATCCTGCAACTTTGTCTAAATGATCACAAACGTAACTTAAAAAATAAGAAAATAAAAAATAATTATAAAAGTGAATATTGAGAACATCAGATTTTGAAATCAGCTGCAAAAATATATACTACCACCAATTGTTTCTTTGGTGTTATTATGCTCTCAGAGTAGTATATGATCTTCATTTTCATAGATTTAGAATATATGTTTTCAGTTTAATTTACTGTAAAAAAAAAATCGTCAATGTGGCATTTGAATTATACGCCAAACCTAGAAAAAAAATTGATAACTCCAAACATGTAGGGTTTGGGAAAAATCCATTCTAATAAGATTATAGAACAGACAGCTGTGTACATTATTTGTAAAAATGGTGAGAATCGGTCAGAAACTGGATTGTTTTAAACTGACTCTAAAGTTGAAACTCTAGTTTTAGAGATAATTGAAGTTGAAGTTATCGACATTGAATAATTTAGTTCTTATTCATTAATTTACTTATTTGTTTTAATAAAGGTAGTTTGACATTCGTACTCGAGTATGTGAAAGTTGTAGGTCAATGTGTGTTGGATTGATAAGAAAAAATAACCCTCAAAAAAACAAAATATAAAAATTCAAAGTCCTAAGTTCTGCCAGTTGTGACTGATTCATTTGGTGATCAATTTCATTCTATCTTGACATAGTTAGGGGATGGGTATGCACTCTCCAGGATGTAGAGGTTACAACAAAATGTGATAATAAACAAAGGAGACAAAAAAAAGGACATTGGTGAAAGTAACAGATATTAACATTAGGCAATACATTTTTATGATATTTAACAAAATAGAGCATGATAACATACTCATTATTATTGGTATTATTATGTATTACTCAGCAATGCTATACAGACACCAGCTGCATATCCACTTTGTGGACACTTCTTGCTACTATTTTTCTTCTTTGTACATTGGACAAGTGCTTGCATCTCTTTATTACTGCATTATCCCTCAGTTCCAGTTAACAGGAGCTGTTCTCCTTATCAACAAAATGTTCTCCTTTTTTAAAAAAATTGTCTAAAATACATTTCTGAACATATTGGAATGAAACTTTCATGATGCTTATGCCAATAAGTTGGAGATTTGTTTAACATTTAATATTAATTTTCACATAATTCAAATATTTTTTGCCCAGCCCCAGCTTCTACAGCCCAGGCTGTAGCAGCTTTAGGGTTAATGCACGTGGTTTGTATTACGTAGGCTTTTTTTTTATTATTATTATTTTTTCTACCACAGACGTGGCCACACATTTACAATGCTAACCAGCATATATACATTTTCTTCTGTCCTCCATGGACAGGGTTAGAGATGTGTTAAACATATAGTTCAAGGGTTTATTGAACAATCAACTACAGAAGGTGATTTGGTGCTTTTAAAATGCTTAGCTAACCTACATACGTAAATACATAGATACACAAATTTACGTATGCCCTACATAAAGTGTTCGATGTGTCTTTTACATAGTGTGATTAATGTGCATTTACAAAGGTGAAATGTAATTTTGATCAGCTTCCATATATACTTTATACACATTCATATACATACACACACACACATATATGAACATATACATATATACATACATATATACACACACACATGCATTCACATACATTTGTCTCTTTTACTCTGACAAGGTGAGATAGCTGATAGAGAAACTAGTGTGCAATTAAGCACTTAATTAATCACTGAAGGTGATGAAGGTACTTTTACACGCTCAGGTTATATAGTTACATCACATACATACATTGTATAATTGATACATTACATGGTTAATCTTGGGTACAGTAGGCTGTTAGAGAGGGAGGGGAGGCAGCCGAGAACCCGCCCATACCGCCTTTCCCTTTCCTGCCCACCCGTCCTTACTCCTGCCCACCCCTCCTTACTCCTGCCCACCCCTCCTTACTCCTGCCCACCCCTCCTTACTCCTGCCCACCCTCCTTACTCCTGCCCACCCCTTCATACTCCTGTCCATCCTCCTTACTCCTGCCCACCCTCCTTACTCCTGCCCACCCTCCTTACTCCTGCCCACCCCTTCATACTCCTGCCCATCCTCCTTACTCCTGCCCACCCTCCTTACTCCTGTCTACCCTCCTTACTCCTGCCCACCCTCCTTACTCCTGCCCCACCCTCCTTACTCCTGCCCCACCCTCCTTACTCCTGCCCACCCTCCTTATTCCTGCCCACCCTCCTTATTTCTGCCTACCCTCCTTACTCCTGCCCACCCTCCTTACTCCTGCCCACCCTCCTTACTTTTGCTCAAAGCATAATACCTAAAAAAAATTATTTAATTTTTCTAAATATTTACTGTGTTTTGGTGGGAAAAATTTAGTCATAGAAACCTTAAATTTGTTTTATTTTGCCTTAATAGGTAATACTGCTTCCAGTCTCTGCTCGGCTACCCAGGACGATAGCAAACACAACTTCTGCCCATTAATGATGGTAAGGACAATTTTATTCTTACTGTATTACCAGTGTGTGTGTTTATCATGTTGATGTCAATAACCAGTGATTGTGAGTGTATTAATCAAGATATTTTCATTAACTAGTGTATTAATGTTGGTGTTGTCATTTACCAGTGATGGCGAGTGTATTAATTATAATCATTACCCAGTGATGGTGAGTGTATTAATCATATTGGCATTACCCAGTGATGTTGAGTGTATTAACCCCTTAACTGCGTTGCCTCCAAATATGACACCCCCGCAGTGCGCAGGAAATAAATTCTCTGGAATTTTTTTTTTAAAGTGTCAAAAACCCTTCCCTGAATATGGGTATGTAAAAAAAAATCGAAATTGTACTTACTTTGGCTGCTATGGGGTCCATAAGTTGGGGCGTGACGTCATCATTCCCCATTCGCCCGTGACGTACGCTCCCGGGGCCAGTGGGGCGTGGGGCGCGCAAGTTGCCGCAAATATATTTTTTTTCATTTTTTGCGCACAGTTCCAAATACATTTTATTTGTTTTTACGTGCTAATTCTATGTATAATGAACACGTACTCTATATTATGGCAGTAAAACATCCGTACTGTCCGAAGAATCTGTGTTACGTGCAAGACACATGTGTACACGTATGTTGCACATATTTACCATGTATCATGCTAATTTATGTATATATACAATCTATTTACACACTATACACTGTCACACAGTATATACATTCACCATCAACATACACAGAACTCCTCGAGTGTGAGCAGCCACACCCAGCCAGCCAGTCCTCCCTTATTCCTCCAACATCGTACTCACTATCACCCCCCTCCTCCCACATTCACACCAATGTTTCAGGTTCATTTATGTATATTTACAACACATTTACACACTCTGCACTGTCACACACCATAAACACACTCAGAACTCAGCGAGTGTGAGCTGCCACACCTAGCCAGCCAGTCCTCCCTCTCTCCAACATCGTACTCGCCATCACCCCTCCTCCCACCATACTCTTACTGTTTATATTACACTATTTACATATGTTATGTATACCTATCTACATGTTTTATTCACCAGAACTATGCAAGTAAGCCGGTATTGTGTCCTAACAGTACAGTTGCTACCATACACTGCATGAGAAATCACACAGCAGACGACGCTGCGATTACGACGTCACCTCCCTCACAAAAATAGCTCCTCCCAACATACTCTTGTTGCTGTTATTATACTATATACACACACTGTATATACCCATGTACATATGTGTTCCCCGTAGTGAACTACTAAGCTAGTATGGTGAGCAAAACAAGATTGGCTCCCACACACAGTGGAGGCTACCTCAATTCTCTCCCTCCCTCCCTCACCAAAATTCCTCCTTCCACAATACTACGCACAATGCTAATTATAACCACAATCCTGGTCACTAATTCCTGTAAATGAATAATTGACCACACGTTTATTTTGAAAAGGAACCTAAGAAGTCATTTGAAGATTCCAAATGGACGAAATAATGCTGTGGTGCTGTGAACATCGTGAACAGCATTGAATCACTGATATTTGAACATTGTTCCAGGTCATTATCACACTCAGGCTCTTCTATAATACTATCATGGCTAAATAATACAGATTATATATATATTTTGACATTATTAGGCGATGCTGTGGTCACACGCTGAACAGCAGTGCTGTGCACTCATACTGCATGCGCCGGTCTTAGTTGCTCACTCACTACTGAGGCTCCAACACCCGGGAATGTGGACCACGATTTTTTTTTAAGATGGCGTCTGTTTACAAGAGCCCTGAGGAAGCTGATGTGAACCCCACATAGCCGCGGGAGTTTTGAATGGAACGTGAAAAATAAAAATACCCGGAGGCGCGTAACGCAAACAAGACGTGGGCCTGCAGGCGCATTGCGCAGTTTAAGGGTTAACCCTTGTGTTGCTAAGGGCTATTTGCATCTTGTCACCCACAGGTGCATAACAAAAAAGAAAAAAAATTGTTTCCTAACCTGTTAATTTGTGTTCCCTGACCACAAGAGAGAAAAAAATTAATCGTACATGCAAATGGCATAAATGAGTCGACAATATGAGCGATGACGTCACACCCTGCATGCTTGCTCATGCAAGGTGCGGCCCAGAGGCATCGGGCGCAGTCTTCAAGCAGCCAGAATTGCTACGAATTTATTTTCGCGGCATTATTTATAGTGTCTACGCATATTTTATCACAAATATTCACTAATTGTGTTGCATATAATGTTACTTCATGTTCAATGGTAATAAATGTTGCATACATTGAGTATACACATGCGCACAAAAATGTTTTCCCATTATGCCAATATAATATGTATTCACATTGTTCATTATTATATTTACACACACACATGCACACACTATTTACAGGTTTTTGTAATATTATTGCACATTTAAGAAGTCTTGGAGAGAGTGGTAGGCATTGAAGCAGTTGACAGCACATAATGGAACTGCACACGCTTCACACCATGTTTGCACATGTTTACGTTTCTGATCTCTCTTTTTTGTTCTACAAACTAAGCAATCACGTTGGCCTATTGCACGCTTTCCAGCTGGTGGCAAATGTTTTAGTCTGTGTGCTTGAATGACCTCCATGTGAGTGAGCCTGGGTGTAGCAGCATGCTGCAACACTGGGTTCATGATGGGTCTTTGTATGCCAGGAACATCTTTGCCAAACTTTGCTAATAACTGTGTCCGAAGTGTAAAAGCAAACGAACGGAAACTTGGTTTACGTCAAGTTTTCACCAGATACATATTATAGCTATTCAGCATGCTTATGTCAACAAGACGGAAAAACACTTTTTTCGTCCACTTCAATGTTTTCCGCACTCACTCGACAGTGCCCACCATCATGTCAGATTTATCAACCAAGCGCATGTTGATATTATAGTCAAGAACACAATCTGGCTTATATACTGGTTCTTGCATTACTCAGTTCACCTTGCCACTGTTCATCATTGTACCATCACGAACGGTTGTCAGCAAGTTCACTTCTCTTTTGTCTTTCCACGTAACTGAACGTATTTGATCACTTTTTCTTAGCTGGCAGTCTTAAACTTCAAGTGTATTGTCAAACACTGGCATTTCCCTTCTTCTTGGCTTTACTGTACCAAACAATCCAGTTCTATTTTAAATCAAGAACCTAGCTGGCAAGAGACTTGTATAGCAGTTATCCGTGTATAAAATGTGGCCCTTGTTCATCCATGGTACCATCAGTGACTTTACCACACTACCTGAGAAACCATGTTGGTCGTTACCGGGAATGTCTACATCACTAGCAGAATACAGAATCGTGTGTAACACGTATCCTGTTTCACAGTCACAAAGAACAAAGAATTTCAATCCAAATCTGTTGCGTTTGGAGGGAATATACTGCTTGAATGCAACACGTCCTCTGAAAAGCACAAGGGAATCGTCAATCACCAGCTTCTGTGCAGGTACGTAGAAATCTCTGACTTTCCAGTCACTTCATTCATATAGTGTCTGACTCTCCAAAATCTATCATCCTCTGTCCGGTCCTCATTACTTGCAAAATGAAGACACCTGAGGAGTATCTGAAACCTGTCTCGGGACATATATTTCCCGAAGAAAGGTGTTGGAATAGTCTGGTCTTTGCTCCAATAATCTGTGATAGCGTGTTTGACACAATGTTTCATCAACATACATATTGGCAAAAATACATACATTTCACCTACAGTAGAGTTTTTCCAATGCTGCAATCGTGAATATTCTGTTATCTCTTTTCCAATGAGATGAGTCGCATGAAGGTTCATTTGGTGTACATTATATTCCATGAGCGGCTCATCATAAAATGCTCTAAAGTAATCCATTTCACACATGTCCTCACCATTATCAGGGAAAAGGTCTGTAATCCCAACTTCTTTATTGTCAAAGGCAGGAATTAGAGGAATAAAATCGTCACTATCACTCCACACAAGGACACCTGGGGTCCTGCGAGGCGCAACAGTGGCACGACAGCGAGGAAGCGTTGCACACCATGGACCAGGAGCTGTAGCCCGTCTACACAAAGTACGGCCGCTATGTGAACGTGAGGTGAAATCATGTGAACATGAGGGTCTTGGTTCCTCAAGTGGTGCCATACGGCAGCGCTTGGCTGGGCGAGACGCTGCTGACGCGACAAATTCTCGCCCGGTATCACCACTGGTACTAGCAACAGGCACGGTAACACTATGCTCTGAATCCACTTCACTAAAACCAGAAAATGAGTCACCTTCCTCTGACTCGTCGCCCAAAATATCCTCGTACTCTAAATAAGCACAAGAACTGTGTGGTCGTGGGTGAATTGGAGTAGACACTGGGCGAGGAAGCACGGGTGAGCATGTATGCCTCGCCGTGGGAGGAGACTGTATCTCATATTCACTGTCTGTGCTACTATCATCGGTCAATTGTCTGTAGTCCTTATCAATATCAGGGTCATCAAAAATCACTTTCCTCACCATCAGAAAATAATTCACTATTTATTTGCTCTTGAGTAAGTGATTGCGTGGTGCGTGCGCGGGAGGCGTTTGGCTGTGCATTTGCCATGGTGACCGCTGGGTAATTGGGGCCTCCCATGCATTGGTAGCGTGAGCTGGGTTTTTTTTACAAAATGGCAGCTGGTTTACTATAGCCCCTGGGCAGCGTTTGGGGGCCCCCCTACCCCGATGGCCATTCAAATCTTGTGCGGTATTCCATCACGTCATTTGCCCAATATATAGCAAGTTACTCAACACATCATATGATGTGTTGCGCAGTTTAAGGGTTAATCATGGTGTTATTACCCAGTTATGTTGAGTGTATTAACCCTCTGAAATGCAAATAGCACATAATTTTGCTCAATCAGGGGTGCGCATAATACCTTAACCACTGCATTGCGCAAAACGACAAATGCCATTCGCCAATTACTGCGCCAACTGACAAAAGTATTTTTTATTTCTTTGTATACGGTCGAAGCACGCTCGCGGTAGGTTGGGTACAAAATGGACTCTTAGGACTTACTGTGAGAGGCAGCCATCTTGGAAAAAATTCCCAGAATGTCGTAGGGCTGCTGGCTGGGTAAGTACTGAGTGAGCAACAATGGGTGGCACACGCGCCTCTGGCTCCCAAACACCTGTCCAACACGGTGTTGACTTGGGTACAAGATGGATTCCTGAGGTGTTTGCCAGATTGAAAAAAATTCCCAGCATTCCCCACGGTCATGGGCAGGCTCATATTCAAGGTAGCAACCATGTCGTATTCATCCATATCAAGCTCCCAGCCCTAGTCGGCCTTGTTTTCAAGAAAACATCATTTGATGTTGGAATAGAAAGGCATATTGCTTGAAGATGAGCATGCCAATGATTTTGATATCCCAAATCTGGAAAAAGACCTAACACAGGTATCTGCTACTAGTGATATGCATATTGAAGTGAACGATGTGGAGAGTGTGTACAATACACAGCTCTCACAGCCCTGCCATGCCGGACTAGGTCATCACCATCAGTGGAACAACACAAATGAATTTTTGTATGTTCCACTGAACATTTAGTGCCAAATGCAATTCACTTGGACCATCCGGGAATTCGTTAGAGCGGGGTCTGTTAGAGTGATGATGCACTGTATTTGAAAAGAAAAAAATGCAAGAATAGAGAAGTGATTGCAAATATTATTCAGCAGATATGTAAGTAATAAAATTTAGCAGATACTGATATAAGTAATAAAATTTACCAGATATAAAAGTAAAAATAATAAAGAACAGAAGAGTGGGAAATTAGATAATTAATCAAATTTAGATTCCTAGAGTAAACAAATTAAGATTCAAATAATTAATCAAATGGAATACAAATAATTAGCTAATTTAAGAATTAGATTAATATTGTAATACATGAATATTATACGGTAATAATACAAGATGGGCAAGGATATGCAATATAAACAGGTAATACACAGGCAAAAAAAAAAAAAAGAGAACAAAGTGAGAATTAGACAATTAGATTAAGATTATGAATAAATAAATGGATTCAGATTCAAAATAATTAATAAAAAAGGAAACATAATTAATCAAATTAAAAATTCAGTAATCTCTTAAGATTGTAATACAGTAATATCATATGGTAATAAGACAAGTTGGATAAGGGTAAGCAATAGAAACAAACACATATTGCCTGGAAGCACTGATGTACTTAAAGCTTAAGAATCCATTAACAATACTGGAATATTAGACAACAAACAAGACTAGTAGCTAATATTAATGGGCAGATATATAAGTGTGAAATTATATTATTAATTTTTAATTCACAAAGTAATGAATTAAAGATTCAGATAATTTGGCAAATTAAGAGTTCAAGGTTTATTACATTTTGGGAAATTGAAGTGTTAGTATCAACAGATAAATGGGTAAGTTGCAAATATTGTAAGCTAAGAATCTGATAACTAGACAAATTAAGTATTCAAAATATTATTACATTTTATAAAATTGAAGTCAATGTAGTAATAGTTATAAGAGGGTAAATTGCATGTATTTGAAGCCAATTATATAAAAAAGAAGCATATATTAATTGATATAAAAAAAACAAAATTTTAATATGGTAAGGCTTGGTCACTTATGTGTTAGTTTCAGCAATGACATTGGAAGTTTGCTGGCTTCCAGTTATGTCACAATCAATAAAGAAAGACAATAATTGTTGGGCACTTTTTATGTCACGTCTTTTGCCTGTTCTTTCTTGCCAATGATTGTTCCATTCCTGGTGCAGCACTGCTTGATAAGATTTAGGTTTTGTTTGTGAACATGATGCAGTCTGTAGAGGAGGATCAACGCTGCTTGGTAAGGCACTCATTAATATAAAGGTTAGTTTTATATTTATAGCAGATTGAATGAGATCTTACTTATCATTGGGATAAGCTAGTTTAGTGAGCTTACCTGTCTGGTGCTTTAGTGACTGTTTTTATCTATTCTGATAGATTTAAAAGTATCATTAAAGTTTATCTCTGATCTAATCAGTTGATGAGCTACACCAGAGTAGTTCTCACATTCTTGTTCTTCAGGCAGTTCAGTAGAGCTGATGATGAGCAAATCATGGAGTTTTTGTTGATCCCTGTTGTTTGGAGAACCTGAAACACTTATAAATCCATTACAGTAGAACCTCGAGTGACGACCGCCTCAAATGGCGAGCAATTTGGTTAACAAACACCCCGATCGCCGACAATTCGTCTTGTTAGGCGAGCTCTCGTTTGAATAATGTCAACACCACATGGTGGGGTCGCGCTGCTTCTCGCAGATTCTCAGACGCCTCCGACGATGCAAATAAATTATTTTTCTTTGTTTAACATTATACATTAATAGCTGTTTTAGTGTTTAGTGCCTTAATTTAAACACCCCGCATAGGATAGGGGGCAGCTATAGTGCAGCCATGACCGATAGTTGACAGACACCACCTAGAAAAAAAATCCTGGCCAACATTCCTGGGTGTGAGAGCTTCAGTACTGAGCGAGCCACCAAGGCTGACGCATGCGGCATGAGCTCACAGAACCACTGTTCAGCTTGTGACCACAGCATCGCCTAAAAATGCCATAATATATATGTTCATGCTATTATTTAGTGATGATAGTATTACAGAAGACCCCCTGACTGTGATCAAACTGACCAGGATTCTGATAATAGCAGGATTGTGATGACATTTAGCACTGTGCTCCATGGTGGGAGGAGTAATATTGAGGGAGGGAGGGTTGTGGCGTCGTCTTCTGACTGTGTGTGGCCACCTTTTATTGACTGGACTTACCATACCAGCTTAGTGGTTCACTATGGTGAACACAAATGTAGATACTTATATGTAATGTGTGTATAGAGTGTAATAACAGCAATAGAAGTATGTCGGGGCCGCCATTTTGGTGAGGGAGGTGCGTCGTCTGCAAGACATGTCTTGTTGTTTACTGGTGGCCACTATGGTCTTTGGGCACCATACCAGCTTAATTGTACAGGTATGGTGAATAAAAGATGTAGATACTTATATATAATGTGTGTATATAGTGTAATAACACCACAAACAGTATTGTTGGAGGAGAAATATTAGTGCATCTGGCCTCAAACCAGTGAAGGTGGCCGCCACCAGCTGACTGTGCGAGTAGCTACGTCTTATTGTCTTTACTCACCATACATGCTTATGTACAGTTATGGTGAACAAAACATGTAAATACTTATATATAAAGTCTGTGTATAGTGAATAAATGCAAAAACAGTAGCGTGGGAGGACAATGTGGGCAAGTAAGGTGTTGTTGAGGGAGAGTGTGGCAGCAAGTGGCTGGCTGGTGTGTGGCGGTCACTCCTCGCTGCATTTTGACTCACAATACCAACTTAGTGGTTCGTTATGGTGAGTAAAACATGCAGATACCTTTATATAACCTGTGTATATTGTATAATAACAGCAAAACTATTTGTTTATTGTTTTATGAACATAATAATTGAATCACTAATATGCACACCATAATTTTGAGTATAGTGATGGTTCACACATTTTATTATATAAATATATCACAATACACACTATTGAATAATATTACTGCAAAACAACAAAGAAAAAATCAATCAGAGACATTGAAATAATTAGGTAATAATATCTTTGTGGCAACACCCCGCCTGACAGCTCGGGCAGAGCAGACCTCGTCTGGCGACTGCTCTGTCAATGCTTCTTTTTTGCCAGATTTCCCCACCCGATTGTAGGCCAAAATATGCCACCTATGATTTTTTTGTTATTTTTTCCGTGACCATGGAACACAAATGAACACTTCTATAAGACGAAATAATTTTTTGGATTTATTTTTTTGTTGCGCCTGTGGGTGTTGAAGCCATTATGACCCTTAGCGGCTCAATGGTTAATGATGCTATTGATGCTGGGATGTTGTAAAGCATTGACTTTTTTGTAGAAAAAACAAAATTAATTAAAAAAAAAAGAACAAATGTCAAAAAGGTTTGTTTGTTGTTTGTCAGGTAGGCTGCTCCATGTTTCTTAAATAAAAAAAAGGATAAAAAAGTTAAAACACTTTGAAAAATGGACAAATGCCATATAAGTTCGTTCAGCGTTTGGCGGGTAGGCTGCTCCATTATTGAAAAATAAATGAAAAATACAAAACAAATGGAACACATTTGAAGCACAGAAAGATTGTCATAATGGAGCAACCTACCCGACAAACACTGAATGAACCTTTATGGCATTTGTTCGTTTTTCAAAGTGTTTCAACTGTTTTATTATTTTATTTTTATTTTTTTTTTATTTAAGAAACATGGAGCAGTCTACCTACTGAACACCGAATGAATCTTTTTTGACAATTGTTCTGTTTTTCAAAATTCTTCATTTTTTCATTTTTTT
This sequence comes from Procambarus clarkii, assembly GCF_040958095.1. Taxonomy (NCBI): domain Eukaryota; kingdom Metazoa; phylum Arthropoda; class Malacostraca; order Decapoda; family Cambaridae; genus Procambarus; species Procambarus clarkii. The sequence continues at coordinate 736,161 of NW_027189188.1, read as the reverse complement.
TTTTTAAGAAACATGGAGCAGCCTACCTGACAAACACCGAACAAACCTATTGCTGTACAAAATAGAAAAAAAGAAAACAAAATTGAACAAATTTGAAGAAAGAAAAATGTCATAAAGGGTTTGTTCAGTGTATGTGAGGTAGGCTACTCCATTATTTATAACATCGAATATCATACTGATGATTTTCGGTAGTAGAACGGAATATTTCTATTTACATTATTTTCAGTGGGGAACTTCGTTTTGAATGACGTCAGTATCACATGACGACCACGGTGCCAGAATGGATTAAATTCGTCATTCGAGGTTCCACTGTACTGCCTACTTAACTACACATACTGTATTGCATATTAATGGGTTATAAGCCAGTCCAAACAGGGTATAAGTATGGAATACTATAACTCTAATACTGGGTGGGGTGGATATTATGAGGGACTGGTGGCTCATAACAGTTGTTGCTAACGTGTGTTGGTGAGTGTATTAATATACCTGAGTCTTGTCTCTCCTTACTCATAACCTTTGTGTACCCGAGTCTTCTGTCTCCCCTTACTCGTAACCTTTGTGTACCTGAGTCTTGTCTCCCCTTACTTGTAACCTTTGTGTACCTGAGTCTTGTCTGCTCTTTCTCATAACCTTTGTGTACCCGAGTCTTCTGTCTCCCCTTACTCGTAACCTTTGTGTACCTGAGTCTTGTCTCCCCTTACTTGTAACATATGTGTTCCTGAGTCTTGTCTCTCTTTATTCTTAACATTTGTATTCCTGTGTCTTGTCACTCCAGTAATGTGAGAGTATGTTAAATTGAGCATTAGTAAATGTGTATGATTGTGTGTGTTAAGTTTTCCCACAAGTTTTCGTGAGAGTACCGTCCCAGCACTCTACGAGGACAGAGAGGGAGGAGCGAGACTTCACACGCTGCGGGTGTGTGGTGTGTGCTGGTGAGGAGTCCACCTCACTGTGTGGGGTTATTTACCTCCATTATATCTCTGTGACTGGAATACTGTCATTAATGGTGAGCGAGATGTTATTCCTTGGTAGTGTATTGTCCCATTTCCTGTGTTTTAATAAATGTAATGCATGTACTGTACTTTGATTGTCGAGTTCTGCCAATTCAAAAAATATGGTACCGGTCCCACGTTGTTACTCTTGTGTTTGAAGGTTTGAAGTGTTTATAAATGCACATTGGTTCTACATCCCTGTTTTAAAGTAACATATCTACACTATAAGTAAGGAAGTAAAGGATTGGTTTTGTGAGTTCGTACTCTAGGGTACGGCTTACAAGTTCATGCCCTTATACTCTTTATTTTTAAACTTTGTATACCCGAGTCTTCTCTCCTACTTGTTCTTAACCTTTGTAAAGAATGTAAAGAAAGTTTTAATCTCTTCATCAGGGACGTTCCTAATTCCATGGATTGTCTTTGTCATCCTTCTCTGTACATGTTCATCAGGGAGGTTCCTAATTCCTGGGATTGTGTTTGGCATCTCTGTTCATGTTCAAAAGTTTGTTTGCTCAATACTGTACTGAAGTTCTGTCCTCTGCGATGTTTGTCAGCAAATTAACCCATATCTCAGATGTTTCTCAGAATGTTAATCTAGCTGTGGGATGTTATTCAGAATATTAACCCAGCTCTGGGATGTTCGTCAGAATATTAACCCAGCTCTGGGATGTTTGTCAGAATATTAACCAAGCTCTAGGATATTTGTCAGAATATTAACCAAGCTCTGGGATGTTTGTCAGAATATTTACCCAGCTCTGGGATGTTACACTTCCCCCAACCTAACTGCCGGACCTCAATCTTTCGTTTATTCCATCTATTCGTTTGCTGTCCGGCCCCAAGCGGTGCCTCAACTCATGAGAGGCTTATGTAGTTTCACATCCGACCACTGCGTTGTAGCAGCGCAACCTCTGCACCTGCTCGACGACTCTGTATTGCTTTTGTGGCTAACTGCGGTGTGCAAAAACTTTTCCCCTCTTACCATTTTATATCTGGGCATATTTTTGGGGAAGACCCTTTGGCATCTCGGAGCAATCCAGGCTGATATGGATATATATTTGACTTTGGCATCAGTCAAAATGCTACTCAAAAAGTATGTAAAAAAGTACTCAGAATGGAGTACTTAGGCCTACCAGAGACCACAAGCCAGAACCTGGCCCCCTCAGAGAGGCACGAGGAGCAATGCACATTTGGTTTGGAGCATTCTATGTCTGCCATCGACCGGATCAGGCACCCAAAAGGTAAGCGCCCCAAAACAAACCCCTATTCTGGTTAAAACTGCTACTGAAAGTCAATTGAGTTGACAGAACTCCCTAAATGAAAACGAGTAAACGAGCATGACGTCACCATGTCCCGCGCCACTGTCTACGCAGGTCCACCCCTCCCAAGAAGGGGGAAAGGGGAGCCCCAGACCCCAGTTTGCAAGCTGATGTGATAGGCAACGGTCGTGTGACTCTGGCTCCATATTTGTTCTCTAGCTCTGTGCCTTATGGTGTGGTGCTGTTTTTTGGTGGTGTGTGAGCCAAGAGTAAGTACTGCCCTTGGGACTTAGAGCCACCTTCTACAAGTCACCTTGGGATCTACCTCTGCTTGGTCTTTTGCTGCTCGGTGATCTGCCACCCTTAGTGTGCTGGGGTGTTTTCTGCACCCTTGGTTGCCTTTGGGAAGGGGTAGTTTGCACTGGAACTGCACAGCTAATTATTACCTCTCATAGCAGCCGGCTCTGTTCCGCCTGGGTACGTTGTCCTCTTGCGGGATTTTTCTTTTGTTTCCCAGCCTGGTGGGGGGTTGCCCCTTGTGTTCGGTTATTACCATTGAGTCTTAGTGGTACCTCCACTAGTTCCCCGTGAGTGGACATGTCCCGAGGGTGCAGCATTTAGTGGTTTTCTTGGTAGACTTGGGTGTCGGTGGTTCGCAGTACCCTGCCTGGGCTTTCCTTAGTGATACTAGTCTAAGGGCCCTGGGAATCCCCGTGGGGCACTTGGGTCTAATAGATGCAACCCCTGGGGTCCCCTCTCGCTTTGTGCAAGTTTGAGGGGGTTGCTCTGTCTTCTTGTCTCTGGGTGACTCTCACCGTGTTTGCCTCCGTCGTGCTGCCTGTTGGGTTGGTGACACCTTCGACCCAGAGTTCTGCAAGTTTTGTAACTTGTTTGTGACTCAGTTCACCCAGTCCACTGATGATTCTATTTGGGTGCAGGCAACTCAGGCATTGCATGCACAGTTTAGGTTGCTGCAATGCGCTCTTTTGATGGCTGCCCCGTTTTGGTTATAGAGACCCGTACAGTGGTACCTCAGCTTACAAGCGCCCCTGGTTACGAGTTTTTTTAGTTACAAGTTATTTTTAGTTACGAGCAGGATTTGCTCGGAAAATTTGTATCGGGATACAAGGGTTGCCTCAGGATACGAGGGTGTTGATACACGTACGGGCCGACTAGCGCGTGGTGGCACGGCAATCGCCGCTCAGTTTACCAGTGCCTCGCGGCCAGTTACTATCTCGCCTCAATTCTTCACCAGGATTTACAGTGTTTTGTTGGATATTTGGCCATTTGAACATAAATGTTATTATATATCTCGCAATGGGTCCCAAGAAAGCCAGTGGTAAGGTTCAACCTAAGAAAATATTTGTGATTAGAGGATGTTCCTTCCTCATTAAGAAAATGTGTGAAGTATGGGAAGAACTGCAAAGTTTTGTTGAAAAAACTCGCCCAGATAAAGCTGTAGCAGGCCATTGCATTGATCTTTTAAATGACAATGTGATGTCTTACTACAGACAAGTGTTAAAATGTAGGGAAAACAAGTGTCTTTAGACAGATTTTAAGTAGGACAAGCAAGCAGTGAGCCACAAGCAGGTCCAGGTGGTATGCAGGCAAAATGTGCCAGAGAGTGCACGCCAGAGAAGTCCTCACTGCCTGATGTTATAATGGAAGAGGACTTCCCTTCCAAACAGTAACATCTTTCCTCCTTCCCCTCCTCACCATCTTCCATATGCCAACAGCAGTCATCAGCAAGGGTAAGTAATAACTTGAACATAGTTTTGTAGTGTAGATTTCAATGAATTAGGTATAAAGTTTAGTTTGAAGTGAGGTTTTTGGGTAGTCAGGACTGGATTAATCCGTTTCATATTATTTCTTTTTGGGAAATTAGCTTCGGTTTACGAGTTTTCGGGTTACAAGTCGTCTCCAGGAACGGATTAAACTCTTAAACTGAGGTACCCCTGTACTTGGGGGAGGTAGTCACCTCGACAATGGTTCTGTCCACGCCCCCTCGTCCTTCTCCTACTGTGGTTCATTCTGGTCCCCCCCCTCCCCTCCACCCTGCTTCCGGCTCCGAAGTGTCTAAGGGCTTCGGGGTCGGAGCAGGGTTTAGCTGGTTTTGAGACTTGGACAGTCTTGGAGGATGCCCCTTCCGGGCTGGCAATGGAGGCATTTGAGTCGGTTCTTTATGCTGTGGCATCTGGGTCTGACCAGTGGTTCCCATTCCTTCCTGCCTTTCTGGCTGCTCCGGTTTTTCTTTTCAGGCTGGGGCTTTGGAGGACAACTCAGCCCCGGGTCCTGATGTGGAGGTTCCCGGGGCTGGGGAGGGGTTGACTTGGGGGCTTTGGGGCCCTATTGGACCCCTTAGTATTTTTTTAACCTTGGAGCGGGGCTTGTTGTTACTAGGAGTGGGGTTTTCTTCCCCCCCTCCTCTGCGTACGAGTTGGTTTTGTGTCAATTCCTCTTCGGGTTTGGTGTCCCTTCGGGTCCATTGGTCCCATACTTCCAGAGGTTATCGGCTTCCCGCATCCCGCCTCATGAGGTGCAGGAGGCCATTGCAGCTTACCTCCACGACCCGGATTCTGCCTCCATCATGAATCCGTCTTCATTCAGGTTTGGGTCTTCATCTCTTTACCGGGTTCGTTATGAGGTTCTGGAGTCGTCCTGGCTAGCGAGTTGCCCTTGTTTTTGTTGGAGGCTTGCCATACTTTCTGTCATTCCCACACGCTAGAATGGCGCGAGGCGCTAATGGTGGTCCAGGGTTACCTCGGGGGAGGGGGGGGGGGCAAGTTTGAGCACCTCAGTGCATGCTTTTTTACCCCTGCCCTTCCTCAGAATATTGGTGTAGTGCAGCTCCACGTGCAGGTTCCCTCCCTTTCAGCTGCACTAGTTGCTGAGGACTTGCACGCTCGTGGCCTGTTGTGTACGATCTTGCAGTTCTTTTTCCTCTTGAAGCTATCCTCGGATTGGCTTGAGGATGTGGAAGTGCTTGGGGCTGTTCCTGGGTCTTGTGCCTGGATCTCGGCAATGCATTTTTTGATGCTGTTTGCGACGATCCTGCGGAATGCGGTGTGTCTTTTTCGCTTCGAGTCTCGTGTGTCAGCAGGTGGTTCTTGCTTCCTCCTTCGAATCTGCTTGGGCCTTGGCTCTTAGGTTTTCTTCACCTTTTTGTCCTTTACTGTTTGCAGAGTCTGTGGTTGGGCAGAACTGCATAAACCCGCTAATCCGGACTATACGGGAAGGATCCTCAGCCGGATTAGCACGTTTTCTGGATTAACGTACTTTTTGACAGTACAGGGTGTGGGGAGGTAAAGGCAGGCAGGGTGGGAGGCAGGCAGGCAGGCAGGCAGGCAAGGGGGAGGGAGGGGGCAGGGAGTGAGAGAGGGAAAGGCAGGCAGGCAGGGTGGAAGGGAGGGATGCAGGCAGGCAGGTAGGCAGGCAGGCAGACAGACAAGGGGGAGGGAGGGGGCAGGTAGTGAGAGAGGGAAAGGCATGCAGGCAGGGGGGAGGGAAAGGCAGGCAGGTAGGGTGGAAGGGAGGGAGGCAGGCAGGGGGAGGGAGGGAGGGAGGGAGGCAGGCAGGGGGAGGGAGGGAGGCAGGCAGGGAGGGAGGCAGGCAGGGAGACAGGGAGACAGGCAGGCAGGGAGGGAGGGAGGCAGGCAGGCAGGCAGGCAGGCAGACAGGCAGGGAGAGAGAGAGGGAGGGAGGGAGGTAGGCAGGGAGGGAAGGAGGTAGGTAGGCAGGGAGGGAAGGAGGTAGGTAGGCAGGGAGGGAGGGAGAGACTGGGAGGTAGGGAGGCAGGCAGAGAGGGAGGAAGGCAGGCAGGCTATGTGACCAGTGGAACAAAGAGTGTATGGGATGTGGGGAGAGGGGGTGAGGAAGTGAGTGTGGGAGGAAGAACAGCAGTGAGGATGACTCCCTCCCTCCCCTTCATGACTCCTGCCCTCCCTTCATGACTCCCTCCCTCCCCTTCATGACTCCTGCCCTCCCTCCCTCCCCTTCATGACTCCTGCCCTCCCTTCATGACTCCCTCCCTCCCCTTCATGACTCCCTCCCTCCCTTCATGACTCCCTCTCTTCCTGGTGGTGGTGTACAAAGAGTGTTAGGCCGGACTTATCGCTCAGTGGTAAGGGAAAGGGAATTTCACATTTTATATTTGGTGGCAAGTAGACCCTTGGTTTGGAGAGATTTTTAGGTATCAAAACTCTCTATCATTATATGCTGATCCGGCCAAATATCCGCCAGTCTGACTTCTATAAACAGTTTGGCCGGATAGGGAGATAACTTTATCTGGCCACGATTTTTGCCAGATTAGGGCGTTTTCCGAATTGGTGGATCCCGCATTAGGGAGTTTCTACAGTACTTGCAGACAGCCTCTTTTAGTTGCTGTCCAATGTTGGACTTGTTGGTTCTCCGGGAGGCCCACGGGGGGGAGGGGGTTCCCGGAGAGGTGGTGCCAAGGCTCGGGGTTCCTCTCGTCATGTTAGGCCGGTGGTGCCAGTTTTCGAGCTGGCGCCACCTTAGGACCTGTCTTCGTCTGATCGGTGTGGTGATCGCTCTGTGTGTAAGTCGGGTTCTTGCAAGGGATGTCGGCCCTTTCGCGCCTCGCCCCATTGATGGGGCAATTGGGGGGGGGGGCGTTAAGTGGCTCCTTCTCCTTCGGGGGAGTTCAGGGCTAGTGGCAGGCCACCTTTCCTGCACTCTGTCGAGTCATCTTGGAGTGGCTGTGCTTGGGCATTGTCAAAACGATGACGTCCATCGGATGGGCTTCCTCTCTGTTCCCAGTCCGCGAAACGGGACTGTGTGGACCTGCGGTTCATTCTGGACTTGTCATGTCTGAACCCCTGGGTTTCTTGCCCTTCCTTTCAGATGACTAGTCTGTCCCAGGTCCAGCTGCTTTTGGAGCCGGGCGCTTGCATGGTGCCCCTGGACCTCCGGGTCGCGTATTGGCACATCCCTATTCATCCGGGGTTCAGGGACTGGCTCGATTTTCTTGTGGGGCATCTCAGTTACCGCTTTTGTTGCCTCCCATTCGGGTTGGATCTGGCTCTTCTCGTGTTTACACGCTTTACCTGGGTTGTGGTGGCCCGTCTGCGTATGTAAGGGGTTTGGGTGCTGGCCTACCTCGACGACTGGTTGGTGTAGGCTCCCAGCCAGTCCGCGTGTCTGCTTGCAAGGGATTTGGTGCTTTCCCAGCTCGCCGGGTTTGGGTTCCTAGTGAACTGGAGGAAGTCTCATCTGGTTCCCTCTCATGTTCGGACTTGGTTGGGTCTTGTGTTGGACTCTCAGACCGCTTCCTTGTCTCTCCCTTCGGAGTCTCTGCTTCAGCTTCAGTCCTGCCTTCAACTGTTTCTGGGGTGCTCTCAGGTCACTCGGCGGTTGCTCGACGGTTTGTGCGGGAGTCTGAACTTTGCTGTGTTGGTCTACCTGCCGGGTCAAGTTTGGCTATGTTGTCTGTACTGGTTCCTTCAGGGACGTCCCTTCTGCCTCTCTTGCGATCGCTGGGTTCTGCCTTCAGGGGGCCTTGTGTCGGTTGTTGCTTCGTCGGCTACCTCTTCAGGTTTTCAGGGTTCAGTGCCTCGGTGCCTACCTGAGCCCTCGCTCAATGTTTTTATGGACGCGTCATCTCTTGGCTGGGGCTTTGTGACCAGTGCTTGCCTAGCGAGCACTCGCCAGGACAATGTTCCTGGCCCTAGCTGGGCGTGTGTCGCCCAGGTCGGCGGTTGCAGCCTGTTGCTTCGGCGGTTGCAGCCTGTTGCTTCGGCGGTTGCAGCCTGTTGCTTCAGCGGTTGCAGCCTGTTGCTTCGGCGGTTGCAGCCTGTTGCAGCATTTGGTCGGCGGTTGCAGCCTGTTGCTTCGCTTTCAGGTTGGTATGCGAGTGGCGACTGCCTCCCGGGTTAGTCCCTCGTTTTTCTTTGGGTAAGTAGCTCAGGCGAATGGATGGGGTCTCCCCCCCCCCCAGAAAATCAGCGTTGAATGTAATGAAACGTCAGTTTCTGGGTGAGACCCGGAGGCTCCCTGGCAACCCTCCATCTCAAGTTAAATGAAATTTCACTCGTCCTAAACCTGCTTCCAACACTAGTAGCACTGTACTATGCCTTCCCTTCATATCTGAACTCAAAACTTTTACTAATACCTTTTGTCCTCTTGAAATAAAGCTCGCTTTTTGACAAACTAACACACTTCGTAGCAATCTAGTTCATACTACTCCAACTGCTTCTAATGCTGCTGGTGTCTACTCTGTTTCCTGTTCGTCTTGTCCTCTCCAATACTTTGGCGAAACTGGCCGTACTCTTAATGACAGGCTTAAAGAACACAAGAGAAGTTAGTGTCTGCAGACACTAACAATGCTCTCTTCTGTCATGTGAGGGATTCTAATCATCCTATTGATTAGTCTTCCTCCAAAATAATCTTTCCTGCCTCTACTCTACACAGACGCCGTCTTGTTGAATTGGCTCTAATACACAACGTACCCAACATGAACTTGAGTCCTGGCTTTATTGCTGTGGACTCTTCCCTTTCACAGTATATACTCAAATGCTTTTAATCTTTCTAATAAACGTGACCTAACATAAGCTTACCCTTCCATTTATCTTTCTTTCTCTTTCCTTTTCTTTCTCTCTTCTCTCTTTTCTGTTCATTGTTTTCTCTTACGTTCCCTTGCTATCCTCTTCTTATTCCTATTACTATCCCCTTCTCATTCGGTGGTTATAATAGGAGCTTCCTCGTATGGGCCAATGGGGCTTCTGCAGTTCTTATTCCTACTATTATCCCCTCTACTACACCTTACCTTGCTCCTCACCTCTCTCTTGCCTATTTATTGCCTGCATCAACTTCCTCATCATAATCGACTTGAGAATGGTCCAGGACGGACCGAAACGTCGTCGTCCCTTCACCTTCTAGTGTGTGGTCTGGTCAACATTCTTCAGCCACGTTATTGTGACTCATCGCCTGCAACCCTCCATCCCTCCAGTAGGCGTTTTTTTTGCATGTTTTGACATCCAGCCTCAGAACTGGGGTGTAGATAGCCGGCACAAGGAGTCTGGGGCTCCCCCTACCCCCTTCCCAGTGAGAAGGGAGCTGGGCAGACAGCGGAGCGGCACGTGGTGACGTCATGCTCGTTTGCTTGTTTTCATTTGGGGATTTCTGTTCACTCGTTTGAATTTCAGTAGCAGTTTTTAACCAGAATAGGGTTTGTTTTGGGGCATTTACCTTTTTGGGTGCCTGACCCGGTCAATGGCAGAAATAGAATGCTCCAAACCACATGTGCATTTCTAAAGGTCCCTTCAGAGGCTCCTTGTGCCTCTGAAGGGGCCAGATTCTGGCTCATGGTCCCCAGTAGGCCTAAGAACTCCATTCACTTGACTGATGCCAAAGTCTAATACAGCATATCCATATCAATCTGGATAGCTCCGGGAGCCTCCGGGTCTCACCCAAAAACTGGTGTTCATTACATTCAATGTTTTTTTTTGTTTTTTTTGCATCCTGGTAATATATCAGGAGATGCAGGAAATCTGTTGTTCATGGCTTCAACAAGTGGTAGAGCCAAGAGAAAACAGGTTGTGATGACTTTTGAATAAAAAGTTCAGCTTATAAAGGAAGTTGAAAGTGGATTTCCTAGAAGTGTTGTGTGCACCAAGTACAGTGGCACCTGGACTTACAACTGCCCCTGCTTACGAATTTTTTGAGTTACGACGTAAATTTCGTCGGAAAATGCAACTTGACTTACGTCCTTTGCCTCGACAAGCGATTTTGTTGATACGCATATGGGTCAACCAATCCCGTGATTCCTGGAGGCACAGCCGACCTGGCCTCAGTTTACCAGAGCTGCCTGCTTAGTGACGATTGTGCTTGTAAAGAATTTAATTATTTTTGTGCTTTTTTGTTTTTTGAACATAAAAAGTAATTATTATATATCACATAATGGGTCTCAAGAAAGTCGGTGGTAAGGTTCAACCTAAGAAAGCACATGTGAGGATGACCATAGAGGAAAAACAAGAGATCATTCATAAACACGAAAATGGTATGAGGGTTGTTGATATAGAGTAGAGGATGTCTCTTCCTCATTTATTAAGAAAATGAATGCAGCATGGGAAGAATTGCAAAGTTTTGCTGAAAAATGTCACCCAAATCAAGCTTTTTTTTTTATTTATTAATTTTTTCTACCACAAATATGGCCACACATTTACAATGCTAACCAGCATATATACATTTTCTTCTGTCCTCCATGGACAGGGTTAGAGATGTGTTAAACATATAGTTCAAGGGTTTATTGAACAATCAACCACAGAAGGTGATTCGGGGCTTTTAAAATGCTAAGCTAACCTACATACGTAAATACATAGATTTACGTATGCCTTACATAAAGTGTTCGATGTGTCTTTTACATAGTGTCATTAATGTGCATTTACGAAGGTGAAATGTATTTCTGATCAGCTTCCATATGTACTTTATACACATACATACTGTGACGGTAAAGCGTTGGTGTTCGGCTGTTTCAAAAGCTAGGGGCAGGGCCTCGTCACATAATCAAAAAAAAGAGAGAAAAGTTGGTCCTTTCGTCTGTGGTAAGGTAATGGGAAGACACACAAAACACAAGTATATAAACAATGAAATTTTAATTACTCAAGAAAAACAAGGCATGAATAAAGGTAATCACATAAAATATGCAAGATAAGTCAACAAACAAAATAATATGAATAATCACTGGCAAATGAAAAGTTACGTTAAGACAAGTAAGTTACAGTGATAGCAAAATAAAATATTAGTGGTGCTGGAATACTGGCTTCGAGCTGCCACCTCCCTTAGTACACGAAAGCCAAGGCTTAGTCTACCAGCGAGAGATGTCAACTGCAAGGAGCACTGAGATATTCTAACGAGACTGTCGCACTGCAGCCCAGACGTCGACTTGTGGTGGAGGCGGAGGGCAGGGGCGACGAGTCACCAGCCAATCAGCGACAGGCAGGCAGAGGATGAGCAGTTAGCTGGTTACGGCGGTGGTAGCAGGTGTCACGGTGTGCTGGGTACGATTTGCTCTCTGGGCAAAACGTTTGGCGATACTTGGTGGACGTATTTTGTATATAGTCTCTTGTATATTGACGTACTTATGTAGGGAAGAGCAGGCTCAATCTCTCTTGAAAGAGATTATCGTCACAATACACACACACACACATATATATATATGTGTACATGTATATGTAACATGTATATGTAACCCATGTACTAGTATATATATATATGTACACATACATATATACATACATGTATACATACATATATACACACACACACACACACACATGCATTCACATACATTTGTCTCTTTTACTCTGACAGAGTGAGATAGTTGATAGAGAAACTAGTGTGCAATTAAGCACTTAATCACTGGTGATGAAGGTGCTTTTACAAGCTCAGGTTATATAGTTACATCACATACATACATTATATAATTGATACATTACATGGTTAATCTTGGGTACAAGTCCAATATATCATCAAGTGTTCCAGTACTCATATAGTAATTACACAGTTCAGCATACCTTAGCCCAGGAGGGCGAAAGTCAGTCAATAAGGGACATTCTACAATGTTCAAGAGAGAGAAATCAAGCTGTAGCAGGCTGTTGTGTTAACTTTTTATTCCTTAAATTGCACAAAGCATCATATGATGGTATGAGTAACTGTCAACAAATTGAGCACAGTATCATATGATGTTTAGGAGTATCATGCAAGATTTAAAAGTCCCACGGCTACACGTGGTTCACATCAGCTTCCTCAGGGCTCTTGTAAACAGATGCCATTTAAAAAAATCTTGGGCAACATTCCCAGGTGTGAGAACCTCAGTAATGAATGAACCACCAAGGCTGGCACATGCAGCATGAGCTCACAGCACTGCTATTCAGCTTGTGATTACAGCATCGCCTAAAAATGTAAAAAATATATGTAACTAGTATTATTTAGTGATGATAGTATTACAGAAGACCTCTGACTGTGATAAAAATGACCGGGATTCTAATAATAGCAGGATTGTTGTGATATAAATAAATAAATAATAATTTGTGCTGTGCGTTGTATTGGGGGGAGGAGTAATGTTGAAGGAGGGAGGGCTATAGTGTCATCTGTCGAATCTATGTGGCCACCTGTTACCGTCTGCACTCACCATACCAACTTAGTGCCCAGGAAACACAAACCGTAACTGTCTCTATTTTCCGCTTGTTACAGCTTGTAATAAAGTTGTTACATCTTGGCTTAACATGTTTATGACGTATTAGAACTTTGTTACAACTTGCTATATTGGTTGTTATCACTGGTTAGGTGGTGTTAAAACGTGTTCAAACATTGTACCAACGTCGTAGTTTCGTTGTGTGTGTTTGGCGGGTGGTTCCCTATGGTGAACACAAATGTATATACTTACATATAATGTACTAGTATTTTCTGTTGCCCAGTCGAAAACTTTATTAATATCTGCTTGAAGTTTTTCAATGTCTTCAGCAGAGGTAATTTTCCTACTTATTTTTGTGTCATCTGCAAAGGATGATACGAAGCTGTGACTTGTATTTTTGTCTATATCTGATATGAGAATAAGGAAAAGCAGTGGGGCATGGACTGTACCTTGAGGTTCAGAGCTTTTAACTGTACTTGGACTCGATTTTTTATGGTTGACTGTTGCTCTTTGTGTCCTGTTCAACCGAAAGCTGAGTATCCAGTGTCCTACTTTACCGGTTATTTCCATTGACCTCATATTTTTTTTTTTTGAGATATATACAAGAGTTGTTACATTCTTGTACAGCCACTAGTACGCGTAGCGTTTCGGGCAGGTCCCTGGAATACAATCCCCTGCCGCGAAGAATCGTTTTTTCATCCAAGTACACATTTTACTGTTGCGTTAAACAGAGGCTACAGTTAAGGAATTGCGCCCAGTAAATCCTCCCCGGCCAGGATACGAACCCATGACATAGCGCTCGCGGAACGCCAGGCGAGTGTCTTACCACTACACCACGGAGACTGTCCACTACACCACAGAGACTGTGGTGCTTATTGTGTGCACTATTGTGTGCAATTACTCCCTGGTCACATATATTGAATGCTCGGCAAAGTCCATGTATACCACATCCACATTCTGTTTTTCTTCTGAAGCCTCAGTGACTTTGTCGTAGTGATCAAGTAGCTGTGAGAGGCACGATTTTCCTGCTGGAAATCCATGTTGGCCTGGGTTGTGAAGGTCATTGGTCTCCATAAAACTGGTCACCTGACTCCTAATCACACCCTCAAATACTTTTATTATGTGGGACGTTAGTGCAACTGGTCTATAATTCTTTCCCAATGCTTTGCTCCCTCTCTTGTGTTGAGGGGCAATGTCTGCTACTTTAACCCTCAAACCACTAGGGGCCCAAATGGAATTCACACCCACAGGCGCAACAAAAAAAAAATCCAAAAAATTCTTTCGTCTTATAGAAGTGTTCATTTTTGTTCCCTGATCACGGAAAAAATAACAAAAAAATCGTTGGTGGCATATTTTAGCTGCAATAGGGTAGGGAAGTATGGCAAAAAAGGGGCATTGGCAGAGCCTTCGCCAGACGAGGTCTACTCCGCCCGAGCTGTCAGATGGCAGTTGCCACATATATACTATTACCTAATTATTTCAATGTCTCTGATTGATTTTTTCTTAGTTTTTTTACAGTAATATTATTCCATACAGTGAATTGTGGTATACAGTGGTACCTCGCATAACGATCGCCCCAAAAGACGAACATTTTGCGTAACGAACGGCCCGATCGGCGTCAAATCGTCCCGTATGACGAACACTCGTTTGAGTAACGTCAACACCACATGGTGGGGTCGCGCTGTTTCTTGCACTTCTTCTTCTTAGACGCCTCCGACGATGCACATAAATTATGTTGTTCTTGTTTAACCCTCAAACCACGCATATCATATATAAATGATATCAGTGACAAAACCGAAACCGCGCACATCATTTATATATGATTTCATGTCTAGCGCTATAATTTAAACGCCTTGCCTGGGATAGGGGCAGCTATAGTTCAGCCACGACCGATAGTTGCCAGATGCCACCTAGAAAAAAAATCCAGGCCAACATTCTTGGGTGTTACAGCGTCAGTATTGAGCAAGCCACCAAGGCTGGCGCACGCAGCACGAGCTCACAGCACCGCTGTTCAGCTTGTGACCACAGCATCGCCTACAAATACCATAATATAAATGATACTGCTATTATTTAGCAGTGATAGTATTACTGAAGCCCCCTGACTGTGATGAAACTGACCAGGATTCTGATAATAGCAGGATTGTGGTGATATTTAGCGCTCTGCTCCATGGAGGGAGGAGTAAGGCTGTGGGAGGGAGGGTTGTGGCGTCGTCTTCTGACTGTGTGTGGCCACCATTTATTGACTGCACTCACCATACCAGCTTAGTGGTTCGCCATGGTGAACACAAATGTAGATACTTATATATAACATGTGTATAGTGTGAGATAACACCGAGAGGAGTAGGTTGGGAGCCGCCATTTTGGTGAGGGAGGAGCGTCGTCTGCTCGAATTGGCATGGTGTTTACTGATGGCCACTATGGTCTTTGGGCACCATACCAGCTTATTTGTTCAGGTATAGTGAATAAAACAGGTAGATACTTATATATAATGTGTGTATATAGCATAATAACACCACAAACAATATTGTTGGATGACAAATATTAGTGCGTCTGGCCTTGAGGGCGGCCGCCGATCAGCTGACTGTGTGAGTAGCTACGTCTTATGGCCTTCACTCACCATACAAGCTTAGATGTACAGTTATGGTGAACAAAACATGTAAATACGTATATATAACGTCTGTGTATAGTGAATAAATACAAAAGAGTATTGTGGGAGGTGAATGAGGGTGAGTGAGGTGGTGTTGAGGGAGGGAGTGGCAGTGAGTGGCTCGCTGGTGTTTGGTGTTTCACTCCTCGTTGCTTTTTGACTCACAAGACCAACTTAGTAGTTCGTTATGGTGTACAAAACATGCAAATACTTATATATAACCTGTGTATATAGTGTAACAACAGCAAAACTATTTGTTTATTGTTTTATGAACATAATAATTGAATCACTAATGTGCACACCATAATTTTGAGTACAGCGACGGTTCACACATTTTATAATATAAATATACCACAATTCACTGTATGGAATAATATTACTGCAAAAAAACTAAGAAAAAAATCAATCAGAGACATTGAAATAATTAGGTAATAATATATTTGTGGCAACTGCCGTCTGACAGCTCGGGCGGAGTAGGCCTCGTCTGGCGAAGGTTCTGCCAATGCCCCTTTTTTGCCACACTTCCCTACCCTATTGCGGCTAAAATATGCCACCTACGATTTTTTTGTTATTTTTTCCGTGATCAGGGAACAAAAATGAACACTTCTATAAGACAAAAGAATTTTTTGGATTTTTTTTTTTTGTTGCGCCTGTGGGTGTGAATTCCATTTGGGCCCCTAGCAGTTTGAGGGTTAAAGATGCTAATGATGCTGGGATATAAAAGGGTGACTGCTGAGATGTTGCAAAACATTGACGTTTTTGTAGGAAAAAAGAAATGAAATGTCTGATGTACAACAAATGTCAAAAAGGTTCATTCGGTGTTCGGCAGGTAGGCTGCTCCATTATAACAATCTTTCTTTGTTTCAAATGTGTTCCATTTGTTTTGTATTTGTCATTTACGTCTCAATAATGGAGAAGCCTACCTTACATACACTGAATAAACCATTATGACATTTTCCTTTCTTCAAATGTGTTCAATATTTATTTTTCATTTGTCTTATAGCAAAAGGTTCGTTCGGTGGTCGGCAGGTAGGCTGCTCTATGTTTCTTACATACAAAAAACGTAAATAATAAAAAAAAATGAAGAATTTTGAAAACCAGTACAAATGTCAAAAAGGTTCGTTCGGTGGTCTACAGGTCGGCTCCTCCATGTTTCTTAAATAAAAAAAGCAAAAAATAAAAAGAACTGTTGAAACAATTTGAAAAATGGACAAATGCCATAAAGGTTTGTTCAGTGTTTGTCGGGTAGGCTGCTCCATTATTGAGACGTAAGTGACAAATACAAAACAAATGGAACACATTTGAAACAAAGAAAGATTGTCATAATGGAGCAGCCTACCCAACAAACACTGAATGAACCTTTTGCTATAACGAATATGAAAGACAAGGGCTGCTGGCTGGGTTAGTACTGGGTGAGCAACCATTTGTAGCACACGTGCCTCTGGCTCTCAAACACCTGTCCCACACTGTGTTGAAAGACTGCGCTCAGTCGGTGCAATTCAGACCCTATTGTTTGAAGAACATAAGGGTCATAACATTGGTGAAGCTAGGCGCAATAAGGGCTTAACACAACGGTCGGATGCCAGTGATACAGCACCTATAAGGATGATACAGCAAGCGTATCCAGTTGTAGCTCTGAGCCCCACCCTTGCCATCTCGAATTTATATAGATGATACATAGATGAATCGTTTTCTGTGTTCAGCGATGATGCATCTGATACAAGTAGCATAGATGAACAGTGTTAGCGGCTTCCATGGTGGTGTTGTTCATTGATATTTTCAAAAATACCTGAATCTCTTCCTGACTGATGGACACTTTTTGAGACTAGCTGAATCTCTTCCTGACTGACGGACACTCTTTGAGGCTGGCTGAATCTCTTCCTGTGTGGAACCTTACAAAGCGATCTTTTCAAGACTACCTTATTAATTGAGCTTTTTCTATAATCGTTTCCATACTACCTTATGCTTTACAAGCTTGGCTACATACCACCTACAAGTACCAAAGCCAAGGGTGTATGTGAGTGCGTTATTTGCAAGCACACAGAACGATGAAACAGGAAGCGAAAATCTATCTGTAGCTGGTGCAATGAGAGCAAAGTCGTGCTGTGTACCATAGACTACTTCGTTGATTATTACATACCTCCAAAGTACTGAGTGTGTAATACAGTGTGTTACTGTGTAAATAGTATGTGAAACTGTACATATTGTAATTTTAGTGAAATTTTACCACGTAATATTGTGACAATAAACATTTATTGTGGACACCTTACTGACACATGTATCACAGTGCTGTGGAAAATTATGAACATTCTACTGTATACATATTGTAAAGGTCACAAATATGCATCATATACGATAAAAGAAACAAATAAATCCGCATTTGAAATACATAGATAAAATATTTGAAAATATATTTGTGGCAACACGCGGTGCTTGAATGGCCCGCGCGACAGTGTCTGGGTGCTTCACACACAGGTGACCAGACCCTGATGACGTCACAGCCCACCTTGTCCACGTCCTCACAGCCAAAGTAAGTGGAATTTGGTAATTATTTTTACATAGACATGTTCAGGGAAGGTAATTTATCATTTTACATAGAAAAATTATTTTTTGGAAACATTTGATGTCATGCACACTGAGGAATTTCACAATAAACACAGTGCATCACAATGGTTAAATGGGGACATTTGTTTTGTATGACGTCCGTTTCACATGACGAACACGGAATGGATTAAATTCGTTATGCGAGGTACCAATGTACTATAGAACAGACTGAACAAAAAACACTTAATTATTTCTGGTGACTTTAACATTGACCTCGATGAGCCTGATAACCCTCCTGCTGCTAGTTTCCTCAACCATATGAATTCCTGCTTCCTCATATCTTTAATCACTAGACGTACTAGAATCACTGACAGTACTGCCACGGCTCTTGATCACATCTGGACTAACATAACCTCTCCACTTACTTCAGGGATAATCACTGATAATCACAGACCATTACTCCACATTTCTACTAACCAACGTTAACAATCCACCTCTAGATACAAGGAAGATAAGCTTTAGGCTGCACAGTGAAACTTCTATAGGCAATTTTATAGCTGCTGCTGCTAATATCAACTGGGAGTTCGAATTAGGTAACATAGGGGACATCAACCTAGTAGTACAATCATTTCTTCAAAAAACTCTCAGCCTCTATAACACCCACTGTCCTATGCTAACGAAACAAGTAACAACTAAAAGGCTAAACAATCCATGGCTTACAAAGGGGATACTTAAATCTATTAATAAAAAACATGACCTTGAGAAGAAGTATAGGTTAGGAATCGTCTCCAAAGAATTTTCAAAGAATTACTCATCTGTGCTATCTGAAATAATTAGGACATCCAAAATTAAATACTACAAAAATAAATTTACCCAAATAAAGGGCAACATTAGGAAAACATGGAGCACTATTTCACAAATATTGGGATCCAAAAAGATTTTAAATAAAAATACAATACTCCTGTCCAAAAACGATGGTTTGCTTTCAGCCTCTGATACTGCTATTGAATTCAATAGGTTCTTCTCATCCATTGGGTCATCCCTTGCTAATGATGTTCCATCCTCCCATACTAATGTTCAGGACAACTTACAGGTTTTTATCCACAGTCTCTGTACCTTACGCCTGCTAATTCCTCTGATATTAATGAGATAATCCTTTCCCTTAAAACAAAGTCTAGTGCCCTTGCAGAGATATCAACTCTAATTTACAAAAAAAGCCTCCAGATTTTTAGCTCCTGCCATTGCATTGCTCTACAACAAGTCACTTGAACTCCAAACCCTTCCAGATATTCTAAAAAACAACACGAGTAACCCCAGTCCATAAATGTGGTGATCTCACTGATGTCAACAACTTCAGACCTATATCAATTCTGCCTAACTTACCTTACCTTACCTTGAGGTGCTTCCGGGGCTTAGCGTCCCCGCGGCCCGGTCGTCGACCAGGCCTCCTGGTTGCCGGACTGATCAACCAGGCTGTTGGACGCGGCTGCTCGCAGCCTGACGTACGAGTCACAGCCTGGTTGATCAGGTATCCTTTGGAGGTGCTTATCCAGTTCTCTCTTGAACTTGTCAAAAATATTTGAAAAACTTATCTACAAGCAGCTTTACTCCTATCTAGCCAAACACAATATACTTAGCTCTTGTCAATATGGCTTCAAACCAAAAAAAAACACTAATGATTCACTTATTAGTATGATTAACTTGGTACATGCAGCTCTTGATAAAAAGGAGTTCCCTGTTGGGTTATTTGTTGACCTACATAAGGCTTTTGACACTGTCAACCACCATAACCTTCTTACATTTCATCATTATAGAGTCAGAGGTCACTCCCTCTAATATCTTCAGTCGTACCTTACTGACAGGCTCCAATATGTTTTTGTGAATAATTCATTTTCTCCCACCCTACCAATCAACATTGGCGTTCCTCAGGGCAGCATACTTGGCCCTCTCTTGTTTCTCATATACATTAATGACCTTCCAAATACCTCTCAACACCTCAAAACAATTCTATTTGCTGACGACATAACCTTCATTTTCTCCAGTCCTGACCCTCTTACACTAAATGTCACAGTGAATACTGAACTAAATAAAGTCCACCTTTGGCTAACTGCCAACAAGCTCACTCTTAACATTGACAAAACTTTCTATATTTTGTTTGGCAATAAATCCTCAAATCAAATTAATCTCAGGATAAACAATATCCAAGTTTGTAACAAAGTTGATGGTAAATTCCTTGGTGTTCTCATCGATAACAAGCTGAATTTCCAGGGACATATTCTAAATATATCAAAAAAAGTTTCTAAAGCTGTTGACATTCTTTCAAAGATCAGATATTATGTACCTCGCCCTGCCCTGGTGACGCTTTATTACTCTCTCATCTATCCTTATCTCAGTTATGGTATTTGTGCTTGGGGTTCTACTACACAAAATCATTTACGTTTGCTAATTATTCAACACAAAACTGCTATTAGAACAATATCTAACTCTGGTCCCAGACAGCACTCGGTACCCCTACTCAAATCTTTGAATATGTTAGATATTAAGTCACTGCACATCCTCTCATTTGAACTCTATATATATATTTAAAACACTGAACTGCATTGTCATTCCTGACCTTAGAAGCTTCCTAGAAGGTTGTAACAGAACTCATGGTCATCACACCAGAAACAAATACCTATTTGATATTCCAAGAGTGCGACTAAACCAAACTAGAAATGCTCCACAAATCAAGGGACCCAGAATGTGGAATGACCTCCCCAATCATGTTAAAGGCTGTACCTCTCTCAACCAGTTTAAGAGTAAAATTAAGTAATTCCTAATTAACTCCATGTAACCTACCTTCCCCCTAAATGTCATCCCATGTCTTGCTATTTTTAAATAATGCTGTTTGTTCACCAACTTGTACAATTGCTGATTTCTGCCATGTTCCCACCCTTTTTTATTTTTTATTCCTTTTTTCAACACAATTTATACCTAATCCCAATTACTATTAAGTTTTAGTCTTAAGTGTTTTTTCCCCATACCTTGCCCAAAACGCTATGCGTATTAGTGGCTTTAGGTATTGTATGTACTAGCTCTATATATAAATCCAACATTATGTTTGTAAATCAGGTATGTATGTATGTACTTTTCCTGAATAAAGAATTTAATTTAATTTAATTTATTTAAAAGCAATTCTGAAGTTAGAAAGTGTAGCATTGGCTCCTCACACAATGTTCTTTATTTGGTCCTCAGGTGATAGTTTTCTATCTAGAACCACTCCTAGATCTCTTTCTTTATCTGAATTCTTTAAAGATTTCTCACATTTCATAGTGGTTTCTAGATATGAAGTTAAAAAAATGCTAAAGGAGCTAGGTAAGAACAAAGCCTTTGGCCCAGATGGAGTTTCATCATGGGTCCTGAGAGAATGTGCACCTGAGCTCAGCATTCCACTTCAACAGATTTTTCAGGCATCCCCGTGAACAGAAGTCATAGCAGATGTGTGGAAAAAGGCTTACATAGAAGAAATGTTTGCACTACAAGGTTGATATTCACTATGCTACCTATTTCAGGCTTCCAGTTGATATTAGAGGCCTCAGCAGCACTCTACAACAGTGGCAGCAGGGAAGATCCCATCAAATATAGACCTGTATCATTGACAAGTGTAAGTCAAAATATTGGAAAAAATAATTAAAACTAAATTGGTAGAACCCCTAGAAAAAAAAAACTATATAATAACAGACAGACAGTATGGTTTTGGATCTGGAAAATCCTGTGTAACAAATTTACTCAGTTTCTAGGATCTAGCCACAGAGATTTTACAGGAATGAGATTGTTGGGTATTTTTATTTTGACTCTCCTAATTATTTTGGACAGCATTGATGAGTATCTCCTTGAAACTTCTTTGGGGGTGACCCCTAACCTATACTTCTTCTCATAGTCATGTTTTTTATTAACCGATTTAGGTATACCCTTAGTAAGCCATGGATTGTTGAACCTTTTAGTTGTGACTTGTTTAGTTAGCATTGGACAGTGGGTATTATAGATGCCACCACAAACAATATGGTGGAAGTGCTGATAATCAAAATAGGGATCTTAAAGTAGTTATTGTCCTTGTATATAAGTCACCGGAGGCATATCATCCGCAGTTTAAAGACCAACTAATGAAAGAGAACACTGCTTAGAAAACCTCACAAATCCAACCCCAAACATCGTCCTGCTTGGGGACTTCAACCTACGGCACCTGAAATGCAAGACCTTAGCTAATACAGTTTTATCAGAGAGAATTCCTGGAAGTAGCCTAAATGAACAGTCACATGCAAATGACCTGCTACAAATGTGCGACAGGTTTGCCTTAAATCAGCAAATAGTAGAACCAATTAGGAAGGAGACCATGCTGGACCTCATTTTCAATAATAGTGATGAATTGATCAGGAATATAATGATTACAAATACCTGTTACACAGATCACACCTTAATTGAAGTTCTGAAAAGCATGAGGAATAGACCTTCTAAACCAGTCTCCATTCCCAGTGGAGGAGATTTCAGCAAATTCAACTTCAATAATAAACAGATAAACTGGGAGCAAATAAACCAAGACTTCACAGAAATAAGCTGGGAAGAACGACTAGAAAATGTAAACCTGAACCAGTGGCTGAAAAAATAAACTAAGTAGCACTAGAACTAGCTCAAACTTCATATACCTAAGAAAAAGAAGAAGAGATGCAGATTGGAACAGACACGTCGTCCCTCTATAGAAAAAGAAAATGAATCACTGAACAACTTGAGAGTCGCACCCTCTCTCAAGATCGGTGAAGAAGGTTGGGTAGAGAAATAGAAACAATTAAACTAAAGCTACAAGAATCATACAAAACCCAAGAGAGGCAAAGAGAGCAAAAGGCCAAAAGTGAAATAGAGAGAAATCCAAAATATTTTTTCTCCAATGCAAAATCAAGATCAAAAACCACATGTTGTATCCGGCCCCTGTGAAAGGGATATGAAACTTTCACAAACGACAACAAAGAAATGAGTGAAATACTGATGAATCAGTATGCGAGGCACTAAACACACTAAAGATTGATAACCCAAATGAATTTTTTCATGGATATGATATCAACATTAACCCTTAACATGCTAGGGGTGTAATATCCTTTCTTCCCCACAGGCGCATGTAATTTTGAAAAAAAAAAAATGTTTTTTCTTCCTAACCTGTTAATTTGTGTTCACTGATCACGGGAAAAATAATAAAAAAATCGTAAGTGGCATATATTGCCCGCTATAGGGTGGGGAAATCTGGCAAAAAATAGGCGCTGACTCAGCGTGCGTCCCAGGCGGTCTGTTGCTCGCCAGCTGTCAGGCCGGAGTTGCCACAAAGAGATAATTACCTAATTATTTCAATGTCTCTGATTGATTTTTCATAGTTTTTTTGCTGTAATATTATTCAATAGTGTGTATTTAGTTATATTTATATAATAAAATGAGTGAATCATTGCTGTACTCAAAAATATAATGTGCATATTGTTGATTCAATTATGTTCATCAATCAGTGAACAAATACTTTGTCGGTTATTACACTATAAGCACAGGTTATATATAAGTATCTGCATGTTTTGTTCACAATAACGAACCACTAAGTAGCTATTATGAGTCAAAAAGTAACGAGGAGTGACTGCCGTGTACCAGCCAGCCACTCCCGCCCTCCCTCAAGTCATCTGATTCACCCACATTCTCCTCCCACATTACTGTTTTTGCTATAATTCATTATATACAGATGTTATATATAAGTATCTACATGTTTTGTTCACCATAACTGTACATCTAAGCTTGTATGGTGAGTAAAGGCACAAAGACGTAGGACCTCACACAGTCAGCTGATGGCTGCCGCCCTCAAGGCCAGACGCACTAATATTTCTCCTACAACAATACTGTTTGTGGTGTTATTATGCTATATACACACATTATATATAAATATCTACCTGTTTTATTCACCATACTTGTACAAGTAAACTGGTATGGTGCCCAAAGACCATTGTGGTAACCAGTAAACAACATGATAAATTGTGCAGACGACGCCACCGCCCTCACAAAAATGGCGGCTCCCAACCTACTCCTCTTACTGTTTATACCCTCTATACACACGTTATATATAAGTATCTACATTTGTGTTCACCATAGTGAACCACTAAGCTGGTATGCTGAGTGCAGTCAATAAAAGGTGGCCACACACAGTCAGAAGACATCGCCACCACCCTCCCTCCCACAGCATTACTCCTCACTCCATGGCGCACAGTGCTAAATATCACCACAATCCTGCTATTATCAGAACCCTGGTCAGTTTTATTACAGTCAGGGGTCTTCTGTAATAATATCATTGCTACATAATAGCATGAACAAGTATATTTTGGCATTTTTAGGTGATGCTGTGGTCACAAGCTGAACAGCAGTGCTGTTAGCTCATGCTGCGTGCATCAGGCTTGGTTACTCACTCAATAATGAGGCCAATAACACCCGGGAGTTTGGCCCACGATTTTTTATTTAAATGGTGTCTGTTTACAAGAGCCCTGATGAAGGTGTGGTGAACCTCGTGTATCCGCAGGCCGTTTAAATCTTGCGTAGTACTCCAACACGTCATATGACGTGATGCGCAGTTGACTGGAACAACGTCCAACACGTCATATGACGTGATGCGCACTTTAAGGGTTAAATAATATCTAAGATTTCACCCTATCCCCACTGGATTTTGAAGAAGTCATAGACAGTATGCCTGTGCACTCTGCACCAGGTCCTGGTTCTTGGGACTTTACATTCATCAACAACTGTAAAAAAAACACTGTTGCAGACCCTTCACATAATTTGGAGACAAAGCCTAGATACTGGTGTTATCCCTGACATACTAAAAACAGCAGAGATAGCACGACTCCATAAAGGAAGAAATAAGGCAGAGGCAAAAAATTGCAGACCGATAGCACTAACATCACACATCATAAAAATCTGTGAGAGAGTGCTAAGAAGTAAGATCACAAAACACATGGAATCCCAGCATCTCCATAACCCTGGACAACATGGTTTTAGAACAGGGCGCTCTTTGCCTATCACAGTTGCTTGACCACTATGGCATAGCATTCGATGCCATGGAAGACAGACAGATCGCTAATGTAATTTATACAGATATCGCAAAAGTCTTCAACAAATGTGATCATGGTGTTATTGCACATAAAATGCATTCAATAGGAATTACCGGAAAAATAGGCAGATGGATCTACGATTTCCTGACTAACAGAACCCAACGTGTAATAGTCAACAAAATAAAATTCGGTCTATCAACCGTGAAGAGCTTAGTCCCTCAGGGTACTGTGCTTGCTCCAGTACTTTTTCTCAAACTCATTTCGGATATCGACAAGGATACAGTCCATGGCACCATATCATCCTTTGCAGATGACACTAGGATTTTTATGAGAGTAGACAACATAGAGGACATGGCAAACCTCCAATCAGATATAAATCGGGTCTTACTATGGGCTACAAAAAATAATATGGTGTTTAACGAAGATAAGTTCCAGCTCAAGCACTACGGAAAAAAATGAAAATATGAGAACGGAAACCACGTACAAAACACGGTCAAATCATAACATAGAACGAAAAAAGGAATGTAAAGGATTTGGGTGTACTCATGGCGGAAGACCTTACCTTTAAAGAACACAATAAAGTAGCCATCACATCTACAAGAAAAATAAAAGGTTGGATAACCTGTTATCTAACCTTTCACACCAGAGATGCTATACCAATGATGATACTCTTCAGGGTGCTAGTGCTCTCTAGCGTAGAAAACTGTTGCACAGTGACAGCCCCTTTCAAAGCTGGAGAAATTGCTGACCTGGAGAGCGTGCAGAGAATCTTTATTGATAGAATCCACTCAGTAAAACATCTAAATTATTGGGGACCGACTAAAATGCCAAAATCTGTTTTTTCTTGAGCACAGGTGGGAAAGATACATAATACTGTATATATATTCGTGTTGGGTGAGGTGACACACAAGTTTTGGGTGAGGTGGGTATATAAGAATGAAAGTAACTGCAGAGAGCCTATTGGCCCATACGAGTTCTTGAAGTGGGTAGAATGTAGTTATGCTTTAATTGGCTGTTGACTTTTTGATGTGTAGTGCCTCGCTGATGTCGAGCCTCTTGCTATCGCTGTATCTATCGATGATTTCTGTGTTGTTTATTAAGATTTCTCTGGTAAGTACCTAAATATAATTACCTAAGTGTAGTTACAGGATGAGAGCTACGCTCGTGGTGTCCCGTCTACCCAGCACTCTTTGTCATATAATGCTTTGAAGCTACTGACAGTTTTGTGCCTCCACCACCTTCTCACCTAACTTGTTCCAACCGTCTACCACTCTGTTTACAATAGAATTTTCTTATATTTTTCCTGTAGCTTTGTTTTGTTAGTTTAAATCTATGACCTCTTGTTCTTGAAGTTCCGGGTCTCAGGAATTCTTCCTTTCAATTTTATCGATTCCTATTACTATTTTGTATGTAGTGATCATATCACCTCTGTTTCTACTATCTTCTAGTTTTTGCATATATAATGCCTCTAACCTCTCCTCGTAGCTCTTGTCCTTCAGCCTCTGTTCAACTCAACAGTAAAATGGGTACTTGGTTGTAACAACGATTCTTCGCGGTGGGGATCATATTCCAGTGACCTGCCCGAAACGCTACGCGTACTAGTGGCTGTACAACAATGTAACAACTCTTGTATATATCTAAAAATAAAAAATAAAATAAAAATAAAGTTCTGGGAGCCACTTGATAGCATGTCTTTGCACCTTTTCCAGTTTGTTTATGTGCTTCTTAATTAAGATATGGGCACCATACAACCACTGCATATTCCAGCTTTGGTCTAACAAAAGTCGTGAACAACTTTTTTTAGTATTATGCCATCCATGTATTTAAAAGCAATTCTGAAGTTAGAAAGTGTAGCATAGGCTCCTTGCACAATGTTCTTAATGTGGTTCTCAGGTGACAATTTTCTATCTAGAACCACCCCTAGATCCCTTTCTTTGTCAGAATTCTTTAAAGATTTCTCACATAATTTATAGGTTGTGTGAGGTCTATATTCTCCTATTCCACATTCCATAACATGGTATTTATTCACATTAAATTTCATTTGCTAAGTGGTGCTCCATATACTTATTTTGTCCAGGTCTTCTTGAAGGGCATGACAATCTTCTAGGTGTCTTATCTTAGTATCATCAGTAAACATGTTGATATAATTCTGTATTCCATCTGGTAGATCGTTTATGTAGACAATGAACATTACCGGTGCAAGAACTGAACCCTGTATTCACCTAGTTGTGTTTGCGGGGGTTCAGCTTTGCTCTTTCAGCCCGCCTCTCAACTGTCAATCAACTATTTACTAACTACTTTTTTTTCCACACCACACACACCCCAGGAAGCAGCCCGTGACAGCTGACTAATTGCCAGGTACCTATTTACTTCTAGGTAACAGGGGCATTCAGGGTGAAAGAAACTTTGCCCATTTGTTTCTGCCTGGTGCGGGAATCGAACCCGTGCCACAGAATTACGAGTCCTGCACGCTATCCACCAGGTTATTAGGTCCCTACTCCACTCCACTTGTGACATTCCTCCAATCCGATACATTGCCTCTGATTACGGCCCTCATTTTTCTATCAGTTAGGGAATTTTTCATCCATGTTAGCTTTACCTGTCACCCCTCCAGTATGTTCCAGTTTCCAGAACAAGCTCTTATGTGGAACTCTGTCAAAAGCCTTTTTTAGGTCCAGATAGATGCAGTCAACCCAACCATCTCTTTCCTGTAAAATCTCTGACTCGATCATAGAAACTGAGTAAATTCGTTACACGGGATCTTCCAGATCGAAAACCATACTGTCTATCTAATATTATATCGTTTTTCTCCAGGTGTTCTACCCATTTAGTTTTAATTATATTTTTCCAATATTTTGACTATTACACTTGTCAATGATACAGGTCTATAATTGAGAGGGTCTTCCCTGCTGCCACTTTTGTAGATTGGGACAATGTTAGCCTTTTTCCACACATCAGCTACAACTCCTTTACACAGGGATGGCTGAAAAATCAGTTGAAGTAGAATGCTGAGCTCAGGTGCACATTCTCTTAGAACCCATGGTGAAACTCCATCTGGACCGACTGCTTTGTTCTTACTTAGCTCCTTTAGCATTTTCTCCACTTCATCTCTAGACACCTCTATGTGCTCTATGCTGTTCTCTGGTATTCTTATTGTCTATGGTTCCCTGAAGATTTCATTTTGTACAAACACTTTGGAACTTTTCGTTCAATGTTTCACACATTTCCTTTTCATTTTCTGTGAATCTATTTCCCATTTTTAACATCTGAATATTATCCTTTACCTGCATTTTGTTGTTTATGAATTTATAGAATAAACCTGGTTCTGTTTTACATTTGTTTGCAATCCCTTTTTCAAAATTTCTTTCTGCCTCTCTCCTCACTGCTGTGTAGTTGTTTCTCGCATCTTTGTATTGCTGGTATGTTTGGGGGTTTGGCGTCTTGCTATATTGATTCCATTTTTTAATCTTTTGGTCTCTGGCCCTCTCGCAAATTCTGTCGAACCAATCCTGTTTCCTTGTTCTGCATCTCTGCTTTGGAATAAATTTTTATTCAGTTTGTGGTGATGGTCTTGTTGTGAGAAGAGATTATATGTTCCTTGATGGAGCCCTGTTGTCTATGCATTGTTAATTGCCTGGAAAGAGACGTTGTCTTGCCTATATACTGAGTTCTTTGGGGCTTACAGTCCCCAAGTGGGCATTTGAAGGCATTGACGACATTGGTTTCCTCAAGGCATTCTGTTTGGTGTCTGAGGAGTTTTTCATGATTAGGTTGGCCATTTTTTTGGTTTTATAGTAAATTGTCAATTGTATTTTCTGATTTTTGTTTGTGGGAATAACGTTCCAATTAACTATATCTTTCAGGACCCTTTCCTCTGTTTTATGAGCTGTCGAAAAGAAGTTCCTGTTAAACAGCCTAATAGGGGGTACAGGTGTTGTGTTAGTTGACTCTTCAGATGTTGCATGGCATTTCACCTTTCTCTTTATGACGTCTACAACATATTTGTTAGAGAAGCCATTGTTGACTAGGACCTGCCTTACCCTACAGCCTCTATATACCCTACATATATATATATATATATATATATATATATATATATATATATATATGCAGCAATGATCACAAAAACACTGATCCAAGTATGCAGAATAACCACATGTGAAAAATAGAAAATGCTTTCTATTTTATAGAAAGCATTTTCTATTTTTCACATGTGGTTATTCTGCATATATATATATATATATATATATATATATATATATATATATATATATATATATATATGTATATATATATGTATATATATATATATATATATATATATATATATATATATATATATATATATATATATATATTTATTTATATAATATGCAAACAAGCCTGAATGGTCCCCAGGACTATATACAACTGAAAACTCACACCCCAGAAGTGACTCGAACCCATACTGCCAGGAGCAACGCAACTGGTATGTACAGGGACGCCTTAATCTGCTTGACCATCACGACCGGACATAAGGAAGTGATAGCCGAAGCTATTTGAACCACTTCCCCGCCGGCACTCGGATGGTAATCTTGGGCATAGCATTTTATCAAATCACCTCATTCTTTGGGGCACACGTGAGGAACACAAATGCAAACAAGCCTGAATGGTCCCCAGGACTATATACAACTGAAAACTCACACCCCAGAAGTGACTCGAACCCATACTGCCAGGAGCAACGCAACTGGTATGTACAGGGACGCCTTAATCCACTTGACCATCACGACCGGACATAAGGAAGTGATAGCCGAAGCTATTTGAACCACTTCCCCGCCGGCACTCGGATGGTAATCTTGGGCATAGCATTTTATCAAATCACCTCATTCTTTGGGGCACACTGTTCATCTATGCTACTTGTATCAGATGCATCATCACTGAATGCAGAAAACGATTCATCTATATAAATTCGAGATGGGAAGGGTGGGGCTCAGAGCTACAACTGGATACGCTCGCTGTATCATCCTCATAGGTGCTGTATCACTGGCATCCGACCGTTGTGTTAAGCCCTTATTGCGCCTAGCTTCACCAATGTTATGACCCTTATGTTCTTCAAACAATAGGGTCTGAATTGCACCGATTGAGCGCAGTCTTTCAACACCGTGTGGGACAGGTGTTTGAGAGCCAAAGGCACGTGTGCCACAAATGGTTGCTCACGCAGTACTAACCCAGCCAGCAGCCCTTGTCTTTCATATTCGTTATAGCAAAAGGTTCGTTCAGTGTTTGTTGGGTAGGCTGCTCCATTATGACAATCTTTCTTTGTTTCAAACGTGTTCCATTTGTTTTGTATTTATCACTTACGTCTCAATAATGGAGCAGCCTACCCGACAAACACTGAACGAACCTTTATGGCATTTGCCCATTTTTCAAATTGTTTCAACAGTAATTTTATTTTTCGTTTTTTTTTTTTTTTAATTAAGAAACATGGAGCAGCCTACCTGCCGACCACCGAACGAACCTTTTGCTATAAGACAAATGAAAAATAAATATTGAACACATTTGAAGAAAGGAAAATGTCATAATGGTTTATTCAGTGTATGTAAGGTAGGCTTCTCCATTATTGAGATGTAAATGACAAATACAAAACAAATGGAACACATTTGAAACAAAGAAAGATTGTTATAATGGAGCAGCCTACCTGCCGAACACCGAACGAACCTTTTTGACATTTGTTGTATATCAGACATTTCATTTCTTTTTTTCCTACAAAAACGTCAATGGTTTGCAACATCTCAGCAGTCACCCTTTTATATCCCAGCATCATTAGCATCTTTAAACAAGAACAACATAATTTATGTGCATCGTCGGAGGCGTCTAAGAATGTGCAAGAAGCAGCGCGACCCCACCATGGGGTGCTGACGTGACTCAAACCAGCGTTCGTCATACGGGACGATTTGACGCCGATCGGGCCGTTCGTTACCCAAAATGTTCGTCTTTTGGGGCGATCGTTATGCGAGGTACCACCGTATATATATTATTATTATTATTAAATATGACCGAAAAAGTAAGATTAATAATTCTAACACGAATTTTCTCGATCTTTCTTATGTTTCTTTTCACTGTTGATGGTAAATGAAAAATCAATTCTCCAAAATTCATTTTTATTTCTAGTCTGATGCGACACTTGAGCGCGTTTCGTAAAACTTATTACATTTTCAAAGACTTTAGTTTACACAAACACACAACTTATAACTGAATAGAGCTTAAACATCTTCAATTTTTATACCTGCATTTGGGTGAGGTGATATGTTACAACAGTTTTGGATGAGGTGAAAACAAACTTTCAACACAAGCCAGAACACGAAACAATGGGTATTGAAGGTAAGAATGGAAGTAATTGCAGAGGGCCTGTTGGCCCATATTTCTTGATGCTTCTATATTGGAGCGGAGTCTTGAAGTGGGTAGAATATAGTTGTGCATTAATTGGCTGTTGATTGCTGGTGTTGACTTCTTGATGTGTAGTGCCTCGCAGATGTCAAGCTGCCTGCTATCGCTGTATCTATCGATGATTTCTGTGTTGTTTGCTAAGATTTCTCTGGTGATGGTTTGGTTGTGGGAAGAGATTATATGTTCCTTAATGGAGCCACTTCGGCCAATCATCAGCCAGATACCCACACCCACGTACAGATTGGCGAAACGACTCAATGGCTTGCTGACTCCTTATGTCCCTTGTGCCTTCAGCCTGAAGTCTCCAAAGGAATTTGTTGACTTACTGCGGAGAACATGGGCCACAGGGATAAGAGCCTTGTTGGACGTAGAATCACTGTTTACCAACGTACCTGTGGAGGAAACAATCGGGATGATAGCGGACAGAGTGTATCGTGATCTGGCCTGTACTCCTCTTGACATACCAGAAAACATTCTAAGGAAACTACTCCAAGCTTGTACTAAAGAGGCACCCTTCTTGAGCCCGGATGGGCACATGTATTAGCAAGTAGTTGGGGTCGCCATGGGTTCTCCCCTAGGTGTCCTTTTGCGAACTTCTACATGGGTACCATTGAGCAAAAAGTCTTAGTCGACATGAACTTGAAACCGGCCATATACTGCAGGTATGTTGACGACATTTTTACACAGGTACCTGATGTCAGACATCTGCAGGAGCTGAAGGAGGCATTTGAGCAGAATTCTGTGTTGCGTTTCACTTACGAGATGGAGAAGGATGGGAAACTGCCCTTTCTAGATGTAACAGTCATGGAAAGGAGCGGAGGTTTCCACACTGCAGTCTACACTAAGGAAACAAACATAGGAATGTGCCTAAATGCCAACAGTGACTGCCCAGACAGGTACAAGAAGAGTGTTGTTAACACTTATGTCGACCGTGCTCTCAGTCACAGCTCAGAATGGAAGCAAATCGACGAAGAACTCTGTAGGGTAAGGCAGGTCCTAGTCAACAACGGCTTCTCCAATGATTTCGTTGAAGACATCATAAGAAGGAAAGTGAAACGCCATGCAACCTCTGAAGAGACAACTAACACAACATCTATACCCCCTATTAGACTATTTTACAGGAACTTCTTTTCCACAGCTCATAAAACGGAGGAAAGGGTCCTGAAAGATATTGTTAATAGAAACGTTATCCCTACAGACAAAAATCAGAAGATACAACTGACGATTTACTATTAAACCAAGAAAACGGCCAGCCTACTCATGAGAAGCTCTCCAGACACAAAGCAGAACGCTTTAAAAGAGACCAACGTCGTCTATGCCTTCAAATGCCCTCTTGGGGACTGTAAGCCTCAAAAAACTCAGTATATAGGCAAGACAACAACATCTCTTTCCAGGCGTTTAACGATGCATAAGCAACAGTGCTCCATTAAGGAACATATAATCTCTTCCCACAACCAAACCATCACCAGAGAAATTTTAGCAAACAACATAGAAATCATCGATAGATACAGCGATAGCAGGCAGCTTGACATCTGCGAGGCACTACACATCAAGAAGTCAACACCAGCAATCAACAGCCAATTAATGCACAACTATATTCTACCCACTTCTAGACTCTGTTCCAATATAGAAGCATCAAGAAATATGGGCCAATAGGCCCTCTGCAATTACTTCCATTCTTACCTTCAATACCCATTGTTTCGTGTTCTGGCTTGTGCTGAAAGTTTGTTTTCACCTCATCCAAAACTGTTGTAACATATCACCTCATCCAAATGCAGGTATAAAAAATCGAAGATGTTTAAGCTCTATTCAGTTATAAGTTGTGTGTGTGTGTAAACTAAAGTCTTTGAAAATGTAATAAGTTCTACGAAACGCGCCCAAGTGTCGCGTCAGACTAGAAATGAAAATGAATTTTGGAGAATTGATTTTTCATTTACCATCAACAGTGAAAAGGAACATAAGAAAGATTGAGAAAATTCGTGTTAGAATTATTAATCTTACTTTTTCGGTCATATTTAATAATATATATCTACAGGAAAGACTGCTACCAATATATATATATATATGTCGTACCTAGTAGCCAGAACGCACTTCTCAGCCAACTATGCAAGGCCCGATTTGCCTAATAAGCCAAGTTTTCATGAATTAATTGTTTTTTCGACTACCTAACCTACCTAACCTAACCTAACCTAACTTTTTCGGCTACCTAACCAAACCTAACCTATAAAGATAGGTTAGGTTAGGTTAGGTAGGGTTGGTTAGGTTCGGTCATATATCTACGTTAATTTTAACTCCAATAAAAAAAAAATTGACCTCATACATAATGAAATAGGTAGCTTTATCATTTCATAAGAAAATAATTAGAAAAAATATAATAATTCAGGAAAACTTGGCTTATTAGGCAAATCGGGCCTTGCGTAGTAGGCCAAAAAGAGAGTTCTGGCTACTAGGTACGACATATATATATATATATATATATATATATATATATATATATATATATAAAGGTTACCACCTTTGGTGGAAGTGTAGGGACCCATAGCCTCGGAGAAGAAAATAATGAATACTCAGAGAAGACCTTGTGGATCCTCACTGAACGCTTTGATATTTTCTTCCCCTACCACCCCTATTCTTTTAGTGTGTGTGTATATATATCTAACTTTGTTTTAAAATTTCATTACACAAAAAGGGTTACAACATTTGTTACATGCAATGTACAAGACTACTTGTCACAAGTTGTACAGCTCCTCCAGCTCCTCAAGATGGCGGGCAGGAACCATGGATGCAGTGAGCATTTCCTCTCTGGATCGCCACACTATGGCGCTGAAATAGAAAACTGGCGGCTATAAGGTCTCTAGTTGTTTCAATTAGCTTGGACCCAGTTCCTTCAAAAAACTTGCAGCACTTTTACCCCAGGCACCAAGTGTCTCTGAGGCAATGGGGAAAAAATTGTTGAGGTGCTCAAGGTCTCTGTATTTACGTTACTTGGCTGCTTCCCGGTGATTGGCAGGTCCTCCTGCTTGTGTAGCACTGAAGTCAACATAGGTGTTGGCTAAGGTTGAAATGCAAGTGTAGTCCCACACCAACTGCCTACCATTCTTCCAGGTGTTCACCGTGATCCTGTCTGGGCGACCGACAGGCTCATCAGAGTTGCAGGGCTTTAGGTAACGGGGCTCTCTCTCTGCTGGACAACTGGCTGTGGTAAGGCTTCTCTTGATAATGTCGTTAACCTCGCAGTGTCTTGCATGCCATCCTCCTGTCCTTAGGCAGAGAAGGCCATGCCGTCCGTACCTGTCGGCCACTACCTCGCCGCAAATACACCTGTATTCGGTGTGGATTAAGGCAGCGAGGTAGAGAGCCACAGCAATTCGGAGGGCCTGCGGTGTGAGACGAGTGCCAGTTGCTGACATTGGGGTTGCTAATTGGAAGTCCCCCTGCATGGGGAGCTGCTACAGCTTTAAGTCGGGCAGTATCGTGTTTTGTTGTCGCAGCTTCTTGGTCGGCAATGGGGCGATCCTAGCTGGATTGCTTATAGGCTTCAGAAAGCAGTGGTTGGGGTGCTGGTCCTGCGAGAGAGACCCATTTGGTGGTGCAGTCTGCAAAGCTGGGATCATGTATCCCTGCCCGTTGAGCTAGGTGCTCAGAAAGGATTTCCTTCACCAAGTTGTTAGATGCCACTGAAGAGGACAGAAACGCTGGTACCGCAATTTGTGTTGCTGTGCACACCCTGAGGCCCCCGAGTCTGACAGGAAGGGAGGCCTGTTTCCACTGTGAGTTGCTGAGAGAAAGGTTGAGGGCTTTTTCTAGCATTGATTTCAGTAAACTGTCGTACTCCTCTATTTTAATATTATTGAAAGATGGCGAACATCTAAGAAAGTAGGTCAGCCTGGGGAGGGACAAGCATCTGGTGATGAGGTAAAGTGCATCATGAGCATCGATGTCTTCAATCCTCTCGTTCATCCTCTTCAGGTCAGTGATCTTACCAAGGACCTCATTGATGGCATTCCCTCTAAGAGGAGCACCTAGAAGTGTGCTGTTCTCAGGGTTGGTTATGTGAATATCAGGCAAAACAACCTTTATTTGCTCTATTATGTTCTGGTTGGTGGAGGTTATTTCACACTTGGAAGAGTTCAGGGTGAGGCCTAGACTTGCTCCTTGCTCCTGAATTACTCTTATGTCGTACAAGAGTGAGGCTGGGGAGCTGGCTAGAATACCATCATCCAAAAATCAAATGTTGAGCTCACTGGAAAGATTATCCGTGACTTCCTTGATGACTAGGCAAAAAAGAAAAGGAGCAAGGGGGTCACACTGTTGGACACCTTCTTGTGACTCAGTTTCATGTTCCCCGAAAAGAAAAGAGAGATTCTTGCTGTAACATGAGTTTACAAATGGGTAGAGGGAAGGAAAAAGGCGATGAACCGCACTGAGTACTGCATCCCTTCTAACCAGATTGAAAGCATTTTTGAAGTCCAGTTTTATCAGGGCTTTTTCATCCGTAATGTTGGCAATGTAGGCTCTAGCTGCATGAGCCGCTGCCTCACACCCTTGGGGGAATGCCAAACCCAAGCTGTTTTGGCTTCAGCATGTCTGCTGCTGACTGACTAACTGTTCTGGCAGCAGCCTTAGCGACGAGGCGCCAGAGTGAATTGCCCACAGCTATCGGTCTGATTCCTTCATCTTTTTTCCTGAGGGCACAGAGTGAAGCACCAAAAAAGATAGGCCGTATGGTCTCTGGTATGTTGCCAGCTAGACATATATTGGAGAATCTAGCTAGTTCCACCAGGAGGCCCTGTGCAATGTCTCCCAGTGCAGGGATAATGAGTTATAATTTTTTAGATTTTTGAACGCATGAATAAATCGACTTGGACAATTAGGAACAGAATTGTTAAGTAAAACACCATACATCATACCCTTGCACACACACTAATATTTTCAACTGAGACATCACTATATTTTTCGAGATTGCTGAAACATTTGGCAATATCTACAAAATTTACTGTTCCGTTAGATGTGGCAAAGCTCAGGCCGTATCCTAATGCAGTAATCGTGTTGTTATCAAGCTGTCTATCCAAGAGTTGATAACAAAATCCCGGTTGGAGTGTTTATTCCAGTTACTTTGTTGAACAAGTCTCTTCAATTTGAAATCAAGTTTAGTACTCACCTTTCTGTAGTCAGACCTCTGACTAGTATAACAGTAATCCATCAAACACTGGCTCCATTCAGGCGGAATGGTTTGGAGGAAAGCATATTTACAGTTATCCACTACTTTAAAGCATTCACAAACTTCTAATTTAAGTAAATCAATGTTTTTCATAAGCACAATGTGGGGTATCTCATCAAACGGACGATCAGACAATTTAAGAACGCTGTTTGGTAATAATGAACAGGGGTAGCACTTGTTCACCGAGGCAGTTTCGAAGAAACCGGAGACGAAGTTTCAAGGAATGAGATTTCACTAAAGTATAACGAAGTTTAGTAACAAAAGGTTTAAGGCTCCTCTCTCTACCCTTCCCTTAAACCTTTTGTTACTAAACTTCGTTCTGCTTTAGTGAAATCTCATTCCTTGAATGTGGAACTGAGCCGTGTTCAAAAGTACAAGTATCTGGGCATGTATGTTGGATACACATGTGAGAGTAAAAATGCTGAAATAAATCATATCAGCACCTTATGTTAAGCCCATCTGCATCCTCTAAAAGCACTGGCTATTTCTGGTAAAGGTGTTGGGGTACCTATCTTGCAGATGTTATACATAAGCATTGTTCGGTCCCTGATAGACTACGCAGCACCCGTTTTGTCTTAAACAGGTCAAGGCAGAATTAAAAAAATAGAGCTGATACAGAACGAAGCTATGAGGATTATTCTTGGATGTCAATGAAATGCAATGATTGAAATAATGAGAATGGAATTAAATTTACAGAGTGTGTATGATAGAGTCCGTGACATTAACACTAGAGTATCTATTCGTTTCATGTGGAGCAAAGGAGGGGATAAGCTGTTTCAGAGTGTTCAGACCTGCTTGAGTGACGTATACACTTACAGGAAACTGAGGGAGACACGCTACACGAGGGGATTAGCTCATGACCTCAGGGAATACGATGTACTTGACTGCTGTAAACCCTCTCAACAGTGTAATAGGTCTGCTCCTGGAAAGTACAGAAAATAGACGTCGAAATTGTACCCCTCAAGGTGAAAAAGATTCATCATGAACCAGGACAATTACGGTGTTTGTATGGAAGCATGATATCTCGGTTACCAAGAGGCAACAGTTTACATGTATATTGCGACGGGTCGGTGGCAGAGGATGGCAGGGCAGGGTGTGGTGTCCTAATAAGGGAATATACTGAGTTTGGGACTATGGACAGGATAATTGAACTCCGACTAAGTAATTATGTATCATCCACACAAGCTGAACTGCAGGCCATTCTGGCGTGTTTGGAGGAAGTACGTCATCACAACAAAAATGTTTTTGTATTTGTCGATAGCCGAGGAGCACTTGATTCCTTAAACAGTCGAAACCCAGTCTTCATGTCCATAGTTGAGGATTGTAAGAAAAGAATAACTGAGATACCGCTGAAAGGTCATAGTGTGAAATTCATGTGGATTGCATCTCATGTTGGAATAGTGCTCAACGAGGTGGCGGATGACTTGGCCAAACGTGCCACATCAAAACCACAAGTTGACATTGAATGTGAATTCACAATGAGACAAATAAGAAGCAAAATCAGAAATATTCAGGCACAGGCAGAAGTGGAGAGGAGAAGTATAATGTATGAGAGAAGTCATATCATGCAACACTACATGTATGCGAGTCAAAACACCCATTTCACTTATGGTAAAAGGAGAAATGCTTGGAGTGACTCTGTGTACATGCGGCTCAGGCTTGGTTACAAATATTACTGGGAATATGGGATAGGTGTTCATGATAATGACACGAAGTGTAAACTATGTGGCATGTTAAGGTCTCACACCTTAGCCCATTATGTTCTTGATTGTCCGTTGATTAATGTATATAGAAACACTGAGGACTGTTCCTGAACAAATAGCCTGGATGTGTCACAACGGAAAGGTTGATAATATTCTTGAGAGATATAAGAATTTTGCACCAAGACTGTAATTTTTTTGTTGAATTATCTGCATGTCTCTTGCAAATTGTGTATACAGTATACCTAGGCCATAAAAGTATTTATGTGTATGTCTGATACCATACTACTTGTGTAAAGGAGGAAATGTATATGTATATCTCTCAGAATGTTTGGTAATATGTTTATTGTTTGTGATGTGTGTCTATGTATGTATTAACACGATGTACTGAATGGGGTGAGAATAGCTTGAGCTGCCTCATCCCTTTGTGTGTATTTTACCTCAATAAACTTATTTCAATTTCAATTTCATCCCTTGAAACTTTGTCTCCGGTTTCTTCGAAAATTCCTCAGTGAACAAGTGCTACCCTGTTCATTATTAGTACGTTCATCATTATTACACTAATAGTATGATCAAGTCCAATTTAATAAAAAATTCTCCTGGTACAGCAGGTTGTGTGTATTTGATTCCCTGCAATGATTGTGATTCTGTGTATCTTGGACAAACAGGAAAGTCCTTACAATTGCGGTTGTCCCAACGTGCTTATAGTATTAGAACTGCCCAAACGTCTAGTGCATTGTATCTACACACGAGTTTGTGTGATCACACTATTAAGTGGGATGGAGCAAAAAGCATTACTAATTGTCGTGGTTTCGTGGAACGGAATTTGATCGAATCTGCCTTAATCAGTGTCTAAATCTTATCAATGTTAGTACTGGTATGTACAAACTTGATCCATTTTTAAGTTACAATATTGCACAACAGTTTAAGAAAAAACTCTGAAAGGGTTACTATGTCTCATTTCAATATTATATTCATATATTGTGTTCATTGAGGCTTTAATCTTTCATCCTTATTCTCTGACCGCTTAATCATATTATTCTAAGCTAAATCTATACCTGCTTCTGGGTAATTCTTTATCTGGGAATATGTGGTCATATTCAGCTGTTGACCTGTACCCTCTCTTTGTTCCTCCTAGTCAGTCTGGTGTTGATAACGGCGGTAAAACGGCCGAAACGTTCATCTTCCTTTCCAATTTTTTTGTGAATTTTCTGCATATATATATACAGTATATATATATATATTATATATATATATATATATATATATATATATATATATATATATATATATATATATATATGTATATATATATATAATGTCCTACCTAGTAGCCAGAATGCACTTCTCGGCCTACTATGCAAGGCCCAATTTGCCTAATAGGCCGAGTGATTTTCTTTATTCTCAATAAATTGTTTCCTATTAGTTTATTTTAAATATTATTATTATATTATATTAAGAACATAAATTATTGATTTAGTTATGTTAGTTTGGGTTAGGTTAAGTTAGGTTAGGTTAAGTTAGTTAGGGTTCGTTAGGTTCGGTCATATATCTACGGTAGTTTTAACTCAAATTTAAAACAATTAGCTCATACATAACTAAATGAATAGCTTTATTGTTTCATAATAATAAAAAAATTGAAATTCATGAAAACTTGACTTATTAGGCAAATTGGGACTTGCATAATAGGCCAAGAAGTGTGTTATGGCTACTTGGTACGACATATATATATATATATATATATATATATATGTATATATATATATATATATATA
Organism: Procambarus clarkii; assembly: GCF_040958095.1. Taxonomy (NCBI): domain Eukaryota; kingdom Metazoa; phylum Arthropoda; class Malacostraca; order Decapoda; family Cambaridae; genus Procambarus; species Procambarus clarkii. The sequence continues at coordinate 696,344 of NW_027189188.1, read as the reverse complement.
TATATGTATATATATATATATATATATATATATATATATATATATATATATATATATATATATATATATATATATATTATTAAATATGACCGAAAAAGTAAGATTAATAATTCTAACACGAATTTTTTCTATCTTTCTTACGTTTCTTTTCACTGTTGATGGTAATTCAAAGATCAATTCTCCAAAATTTATTTTTATTTCTAGTCTGACGCGACACTTGAGCGCGTTTCGTAAAACTTATTACATTTTCAAAGACTTTAGTTTACAAACACACAACTGGAACTGAATAGAGCTTACACATCTTCGAGGTTTATATCTACATTTGGGTGAGGTGGATGAGGTGAAAAAACGAACTTTCAACAATGGGTATTCAATGGGTATTAAATTCCAACACAAGACAGAACACGAAACAATGGGTATTGAATGGGTATTAAATTCAAACACAAGACAGAACACGAAACAATGGGTATTGAATGGAAGTAATTGTAGAAAGCCTATTGGTCCATATTTCTTGATGCTTCTATATTGGAGCGGAGTTTTGAAGTGGGTAGAATTCTAGACTATATATAAATATATATATATATATATATATATATATATATATATATATATATATATATATATATATATATATATATATATATATGTCGTACCTAGTAGCCAGAACTCACTTCTCAGCCTAATATGCAAGGCCCGATTTGCCTAATAAGCCAAGTTTTCATGAATTAATTGTTTTTCGACAACCTAACCTACCTAACCTAACCTAACCTAACTTTTTCGGCTACCTAACCTAACCTAACCTATAAAGATAGGTTAGGTTAGGTTAGGTAGGGTTGGTTAGGTTCGGTCACATATCTACGTTAACTCCAGTAAAAAATATTGACCTCATACATAATGAAATGGGTAGCTTTATCATTTCATAAGAAATAAATTTGAGAAAATATATTAATTCAGGAAAACTTGGCTTATTAGGCAAATCGGGCCTTGCATAGTAGGCTGAGAAGTGCGTTCTGGCTACTAGGTATGACATTTATATATATATATATATATATATATATATATATATATATATATATATATATATATATATATACATATATATATATATATATACACATTAGGGCCGAGAACAGCACCCTCCTTGGAGCTCCCCTCAGGTCTAACGCCATTGAGGAGATCCTCGACAAGAAAATCGCAGACCTTAGGAGGATGGAAGACAGAATAGGTGACATCGATGCCCACGATGCTTTTTATCTCCTCACCAAATGCCTATCCCTTCCGAGGCTAACCTACTTTCTGAGGTGCGCCCCATCTTACAACAACCCAAAGCTTGACGAGTATGACCTCCTACTGAAGACCATGCTGGAAAAAGTTGTAATCTCTCCCTCAACGAATGCCAGTGGAAACAAGCCACTCTTCCCGTCAGGCTCGGTGGCTTGGGTGTCCGCACCGCCACCCAAATTGCTGTCCCAGCCTTCCTGTCTTCCTCCTCAGCATCAGATGACCTGGTTAAGGAAATTCTACCTGACACCCTGAGTGATGTAGCGGGGATATAGGACCCCCACTACACGGAATGCGACACAAAATGGGGTGCCATGACAGACCCAGCACTCAGACCAGCCATGCCGAAAGCCAAGAAACAATCCAGTTGGGACAGCCCCATTGTAGACAAAGAAGCCACAGCTTTGCTGGAGGCAGCAACAACCCCCAGTGATCGTGCACGCCTCACAGCTGTGCAGGCTCCCCATGCAGGGGACTTCCTTCTGGCAGTCCCTATGTCTGCGACAGGCACACGTCTTGATCCGCAGGAGCTCCGTATTGCAGTCGCTCTCCGCCTTGCTGCCCCTATCCACACTGTTCACAGGTGTATTTGCGGCGAGGCAGATGCTGACGAATATGGATTGCATGGCCTGCACTGTGGAAAATCGGGTGGTTGGCACACTAGACACGACGAAGTCAACGACATCATTAAAAGAAGCCTTGCCTCTGCTCAGTGTTCAGCGGAGAGAGAGCCCCGCAACCTACTGAACCGTGACTCTGTTAGCTTTGCCGGCCGACCAGACGGAATCACACTGCGTCCGTGGAAGGGTGGCAGGCAGTTAGCATGGGACTATACTTGCGTATCCACCCTGGCAACGACATACATCACCCTCTCTGCCGGCACGGCAGGAGCCGCAGCGACACACAGAGAAAAACAAAAGTCAGTCAAGTACAGGCAATTAGATCAAAGGTACAATTTCGTTCCAATAGGGTCTGAGACCCTAGGCCCATGGGGTGAGAGTGCAAGAAGGTTTCTTAAGGATCTTGGTTCCAAGCTCATTGACACCACAAGAGACCCTAGAGCAGCAAGTTTTCTCTTTCAGCGCCTCAGTGTCGCGATCCAGAGGGGAAATGCCCGCTGCATCCTCGGTTCCTGCCCGGCGTCGGAGGAGTTCGAGGAAATCTACAGCCTCTAGGAAGCGAACTTTTTCTTGTGTCCTCTTTATGTTCATTTTTTGTATAAAATCAGATATGTAACTGTATAACCTTGCATAATAAAGTGTACATCATAATAAAAAAAAAAAGGGGGTGGTAGGAGAAGTGAACACTCTTTCGTATTCAGAGTTAAATGTCAAGTTTTTCCCTGAGTGCTCTGTGTTCCCTTCTCTGAGGCTGTGGGTCCCTATAATTGCACCAGTGGTGGTACCCCCCCTATATATATATATACATATATATATATATTTATGATCGATGTTCCCTTCGGGAATCTTAATTTTAAGATGAATAGGAAAACCAGGGATATACTGAACATCTTGTTTCAGATTCTTTACTTTAAAATGCATAACGTTTCGAATACTTCTCGTATTCATCATCAGATCTATAAGAAAAAACAGAAATCACAATCAAATAACTGGTAAACAAAGAACTCATACTGAATATAATTGCCTATCAAAGAAAGGAAAATGCTTAAAAAACAAAACACTTAAGCGCACTTAAAGTGATCAATACAAATAAAACTTATTAACTGTCACATATATTAAAGCTAATTTAAAAATCCATTAAACTACAAGATAAATTTTATAACTACTAAAACAAACCATTCTATTAAACTTACGTGAAGTGATCAGAAGTGAAACTTGATACCTAACACATAGATACTAAACACTATAACAAATATTTATATAATGACTACAAATCTACAAAAAATGTATGTAAAATACAAACAGAATAAACGACAATTATAAAGTACTAACCAAAATCTTATAAAAAACTCAAATATTAAATAAAATTAAATACCAAAAAATGTATTATATATATTAATAAAAGATTATATTAATGTACAATGTCAAGACTTGAAATAAGTAAGAAAGGGCAAAGACATGGTAAACTAAACAGAATTATAATAAAATTAAACTACCAAAATGAACTATAAATCAAATTACAGGGCCTACTGTGCACTATACAGTGTACAATTGAACAGCTGAAAGGTTGCTATTTAACAGAGGCCACAGCTCCTTTTTATATAAGGATTCCATTACTCTCAAATCTGACTGGCCATTCATACAAGTGTCCAGAATTTTAAAATCAGATTCCAGCAGAGAATGATCAAACTCATAACAATGGTTTCTAATCTCCGAAAATGCTGGTTTAGACAATGGTAATCCAGTCCTAAAAGATAATCCCTGGTGCTCAAGTATCCCAATCTTAAAGTTCCCAATGGAACTCCCGATATAGCCAGCATTACAGCTGGAACAATTATACATATATACGACATTTGAGCACAAGGGGGTAGGCACTTTATCTTTAAATTTAAAATAAGAGCCTATGGTGATTTGTGTTGACAAAAATAAATCTAAAGTCTACTTGAGGATAACACTGCTGCAACAGTCTCCTCAAACGACTCCTTACAGAAAAGCTAATAGTGCCATAAAATGGTAATTTAATATATTTAAGATCCCTTTCCACTGTAGTAATCCTACATGATAGATGAAACTTCTTATTTAAGAAATTCCTTATAAAGGTATAAACCATATGCAAAGGATAACCATTAATTGAAAAAAATTTCACAAGAAAATTAATTTCTTGATCAAAGTTATTCCAATTAGAACATAAAACAAAGGCCCTATTCAGTAGAGTGTTAATTGCATTTTTCTTAAAAATATCAGGAACAAAAGAATTAAAATTTAAACCTAAACCAGTAAAGGTTGGTTTCCTAAAAACATTAGTGTTGAACCCATTGAGGTTATTCACTTTTACATCAAGAAACGACAATGAATTATTAACTTCACACTCTGCAGTAAACCGTATATTACTATGTTGTGCATTAAGATACTCTCTAAATTTCTCAATATGACATTGGTCCCTAAACAACAAAAAAGTGTCATCTACATATCTCCTGTACAAGACTGGTTTAAAGGCCGAAGGACAATTATCAAGCCAATTTATTTCGTGAAAACTCAAAAAAGCATTAGCCAGTGCAGGACCTAAAGGAGACCCCATTGCTACTCCATCAATTTGTTTATAATAAATATTATTAAACATAAAGATGGAGTCTTTAACTGCTATTTCTAACAGCCGTCTGAATATTTTACTACAAAATCCAGACACTAAGTTAGTGTCAGCAAATAATTGACTTACACAGATATCAATGGTTTCCAACAAAGGAATATTAGTAAAAAGTGATTCAACATCGAAACTGGCTATTATAGTTGGGAACTCAAAATTTAAAGAGGAAAGTTCTTTTACAAAATCCTGAGAATTTCTCAGTAAATTCATTATGCATTAATGGTTCTAATAATGGAACCAGAAACTTTGCCAGTTTATAATTAAAAGTGCCAATCGCTGATAAAATAGGACGAATCGGTATACCTGTTTTATGAACTTTAGGTAACCCATATAAGATGCCTGGCTTAGAGCCAGTTGCAAGTAATTTAGTATAATCAAAAAGAGAGTCTTTCAGACTCTCAGGTTGTTAGAAGACCCCTCTAAATTTACGTTGGTTGATATAGACCCTTTCTCGTATATTTTGAAATGTGAGGATAAACTGAATAGAGTTTTAAGAAGTCTGAAAGACTCTCTTTTTGATTATACTAAATTACTTGCAACTGGCTCTAAGCCAGGCATCTTATATGGGTTACCTAAAGTTTATAAAACAGGTACAGTATACCGATTCGTCCTATTTTATCAGCGATTGGCACTTTTAATTATAAACTGGCAAAGTTTCTGGTTCCATTATTAGAACCATTAACGCATAATGAATTTACTGTGAGAAATTCTCAGGATTTTGTAAAAGAACTTTCCTCTTTAAATTTTGAGTTCCCAACTATAATGGCCAGTTTCGATGTTGAATCACTTTTTACTAATATTCCTCTGTTGGAAACCATTAATATCTGTGTAAATCAATTATTTGCTGACACTAACTTAGTGTCTGGATTTTGTAGTAAAATATTCACACGGCTGTTAGAAATAGCAGTTAAAGACTCCATCTTTATGTTTAATAATAAATATTATAAACAAATTGATGGAGTAGCAATGGGGTCTCCTTTAGGTCCTGCACTGGCTAATGCTTTTTTGAGTTTTCACGAAATAAATTGGCTTGATAATTGTCCTTCGGCCTTTAAACCAGTCTTGTACAGGAGATATGTAGATGACACTTTTTTGTTGTTTAGGGACCAATGTCATATTGAGAAATTTAGAGAGTATCTTAATGCACAACATAGTAATATACGGTTTACTGCAGAGTGTGAAGTTAATAATTCATTGTTGTTTCTTGATGTAAAAGTGAATAACCTCAATGGGTTCAACACTAATGTTTTTAGGAAACCAACCTTTACTGGTTTAGGTTTAAATTTTAATTCTTTTGTTCCTGATATTTTTAAGAAAAATGCAATTAACACTCTACTGAATAGGGCCTTTGTTTTATGTTCTAATTGGAATAACTTTGATCAAGAAATTAATTTTCTTGTGAATTTTTTTTTCAAATAATGGTTATCCTTTGCATATGGTTTATACCTTTATAAGGAATTTCTTAAATAAGAAGTTTCACCCATCGTGTAGGATTACTACAGTGGAAAGGGATCTTAAATATATTAAATTACCATTTTATGGCACTATTAGCTTTTCTGTAAGGAGTCGTTTGAGGAGACTGTTGCAGCAGTGTTATCCTCAAGTAGACTTTAGATTTATTTTTGTCAACACAAATCACCATAGGCTCTTATTTTAAATTTAAAGATAAAGTGCCTACCCCCTTGTGCTCAAATGTCGTATATATGTATAATTGTTCCAGCTGTAGTGCTGGATATATCGGGAGTTCCATTCGGAACTTTAAGATTAGGATACTTGAGCACCGGGGATTATCTTTTAGGATTGGATTACCATTGTCTAAACCAGCATTTTCGGAGATTAGAAACCATTGTTACGAGTTTGATCATTCTCTGCTGGAATCTGATTTTAAAATTCTGGACACTTGTATGAATGGCCAGTCAGATTTGAGAGTAATGGAATCCTTATATATAAAGGAGCTGTGGCCTCTGTTAAATAGCAACCTTTCAGCTGTTCAATTGTACACTGTATAGTGCACAGTAGGCCCTGTAATTTGATTTATAGTTCATTTTGGTAGTTTAATTTTATTATAATTTTGTTTAGTTTACCATGTCTTTGCCCTTTCTTACTTATTTCAAGTCTTGACATTGTACATTAATATAATCTTTTATTTAGGATATATAATACATTTTTTGGAATTTAATTTTATTTAATATTTGAGTTTTTTATAAGATTTTGGTTAGTACTTTATAATTGTCGTTTATTCTGTTTGTATTTTACATACATTTTTTGTAGATATGTAGTCATTATATAAATATTTGTTATAGTGTTTAGTATCTATGTGTTAGGTATCAAGTTTCACTTCTGATCACTTCACGTAAGTTTAATAGAATGGTTTGTTTTAGTAGTTATAAAATTTATCTTGTAGTTTAATGGATTTTTAAATTAGCTTTAATATATGTGACAGTTAATAAGTTTTATTTGTATTGATCACTTTAAGTGCGCTTAAGTGTTTTGTTTTTTAAGCATTTTCCATTCTTTGATAGGCAATTATATTCAGTATGAGTTCTTTGTTTACCAGTTATTTGATTGTGATTTCTGTTTTTTCTTTTAGATCTGATGATGAATACGAGAAGTATTCGAAACGTTATGCATTTTAAAGTAAAGAATCTGAAACAAGATGTTCAGTATATCCCTGGTTTTCCTATTCATCTTAAAAAAAAAAATATATATATATATATATATATATATATATATATATATATATATATATATATATATATATATATATATATATATATATTTTAAGATGAATAGGAAAACCAGGGATGTATATAAAATATATATATATATATATATATATATATATATATATATATATATATATATATATATATATATATATATATATATATATATGTCGTACCTAATAGCCAGAACGCACTTCTCAGCCTACTATTCAAGGCCCGATTTGCCTAATAAGCCAAGTTTTCATGAATTAATGTTTTTTCGTCTACCTAACCTACCTAACCTAACCTAACCTAGCTTTTTTTGGCTACCTAACCTAACCTTACCTATAAATATAGGTTAGGTTAGGTTAGGTAGGGTTGGTTAGGTTCGGTCATATATCTACGTTAATTTTAACTCCAATAAAAAAAAAATTGACCTCATACATAGAGAAAAGGGTTGCTTTATCATTTCATAAGAAAAAAATTATAGTAAATACATTAATTCAGGAAAACTAGGCTTATTAGGCAAATCGGGCCTTGAATAGTAGGCTGAAAAGTGAGTTCTGGCTACTAGGTACGACATATATATATATATATATATATATATATAATATATATATATATATATATATATATATATATATATATATATATATATATATATATGTCGTACCTAGTAGCCAGAACTCACTTCTCAGCCTACTATGCAAGGCCCAATTTGCCTAATAAGCCAAGTTTTCATGAATTAATTGTTTTTCGACTAACTAACCTACCTAACCTAACCTAACTTTTTCGGCTACCTAACCTAACCTAACCTATAAAGATAGGTTAGGTTAGGTTAGGTAGGGTTGGTTAGGTTCGGTCATATATCTACGTTAATTTTAACTCCAATAAAAAAAATTTACCTCATACATAATGAAATGGATAGCTTTATCATTTCATAAGAAAAAAATTGGAGAAAATATATTAATTCAGGAAAACTTGGCTTATTAGGCAAATCGGGCCTTGCATAGTAGGCTGAGAAGTGCATTCTGGCTACTAGGTACGACATATATATATATATATATATATATATGTTTCATTGAATATGACCGCATATTCTGTATTTATTATTTTCTGGTTTAGGGCTTCTATCCCTCTAACTATTTTCTTAGCATCAGGGCTTAATTGGAATAGGAGTTCTCCAAAACTCATTTTCGTACTTTTAAGGTGAAGAAAAGAAGTGATTTACTATAGAGTGTATTACACTTATTTGTATAATTTGTACGACGTTTCGAACCTCCATGGTTCATTCTCAAGTGAACAGATCTTACAATACTAGTTGATTTTATACCCGCATTAGGTCAGGTGATAATACAATGAAGGTGAAAAACATGGGGGGATACATAAGGGATAAACATAGGGGCTGCAGAAGGCGTATTGGCCCATACGAGGCATCTCCTATCTAAACACAAAGATTAATCCAGTGTAATTGGCCTGTTATGTTGGACATTGTCTTCTGTGTTGGCATTGATATGTTCTTGTCTTGTCCTTACTCTCATGGTGGGTAGAGTAAATAGTTCCGTGATTTGGGTGTTCATGGTAGGTCGCTCTATTCTTATGTGAATTGCCTCAAGAATTTGTAATCTTCTTGAATCTTGGGTTTTGTCTATTATGCAAGTATTCTTGTTCAACATTTCTCTTGTTAGAGTAATGTCATGGGCTTGTCTCATGTGATTCCTAGGGGCACCAGATTGAAGATGGCATGTCAAACGCCTCGTCAGCTTGGTCGACGTCATACCTATGTACTTACATTGAAGGTTACATCCTTCGTGGGGGCAAGTGTACATGTATACAACGCTTGACTGCTGTAGAGGGTTCTCCATCAGCTTCGGGCTGTTTTTGATAAGGAGTTCGGAAGTCTTCTTGGTTTTGTAGAATATTATCAGGTTTATGTTTTGGTTAGGAGTAGTGCTTTTTACTCCTTTACGGATTATTTCTTTCATTATTCTTTCCTCTTTTATATGTTCACTGTGCATGGTTGATTTGTAATATAATTTTATTGGGGGTGTTGTGGTTTCTGTTCTAGGTTCTGAATTATACCAACGGTCCAAGTGTCTTCTTATAGCAGCGTTTATTTACGCGTTGCTATATCCGTTGTTCACCAATACCTGAGTTACTCTTTCAAACTCTCTACTCACGTTGCTCCATTCAGAGCAGTGGGTAAGCGCTCGACGAATATAAGCATTGAGAACACTGGCTTTGTATCTTTGGGGGCACTCACTTCTACCGTTCAGGCATAATCCTATGTTGGTGGGCTTGGTATATACGTTGGTGCTTAAAGAGGTTCCTGTTTTTGTTATTAGTACATCCAAGAATGGCAGACTGTTATTTTCACTATTTTCATGTGTAAATCGGAGTACTGACTCTCTCTCTAGGTGTCTTTTTAGGTCAGTTAGTTCATCTGAGTCTTTTACTATTACGAATATGTCATCTACATAACGGCAGTATACAGTTGGTTTTTGTCTGCTACTGAAGACCCTATCTTCGATGGTTCCCATATAAAAATTAGCAAATAAAACTCCTAAGGGGGAGCCCATTGCTACTCCGTCTATTTGTAAATACATGTCTCCTTGTGGACTGATGAAAGGGGCTTCCTTTGTACATGCTTCGAGAAGACTTTTCAAGTGTGGCTCAGGTATGTCTAATTTGGGGGTGCTCTCGTCTCTGTATACTCTGTCCAGTATCATTCCTATGGTTGTGTCGACTGAACTAATTGACCTAAAAAGACACCTAGAGAGAGAGTCAGTACTCCGATTTACACATGAAAATAGTGAAAATAACAGTCTGCCATTCTTGGATGTACTAATAACAAAAACAGGAACCTCTTTAAGCACCAACGTATATACCAAGCCCACCAACATAGGATTATGCCTGAACGGTAGAAGTGAGTGCCCCCAAAGATACAAAGCCAGTGTTCTCAATGCTTATATTCGTCGAGCACTTACCCACTGCTCTGAATGGAGCAACGTGAGTAGAGAGTTTGAAAGAGTAACTCAGGTATTGGTGAACAACGGATATAGCAACGCGGAAATAAACGCTGCTATAAGAAGACACTTGGACCGTTGGTATAATTCAGAACCTAGAACAGAAACCACAACACCCCCAATAAAATTATATTACAAATCAACCATGCACAGTGAACATATAAAAGAGGAAAGAATAATGAAAGAAATAATCCGTAAAGGAGTAAAAAGCACTACTCCTAACCAAAACATAAACCTGATAATATTCTACAAAACCAAGAAGACTTCCGAACTCCTTATCAAAAACAGCCCGAAGCCGACGGAGAACCCTCTACAGCAGTCAAGCGTTGTATACATGTACACTTGCCCCCACGAAGGATGTAACCTTCAATGTAAGTACATAGGTATGACGTCGACCAAGCTGACGAGGCGTTTGACATGCCATCTTCAATCTGGTGCCCCTAGGAATCACATGAGACAAGCCCATGACATTACTCTAACAAGAGAAATGTTGAACAAGAATACTTGCATAATAGACAAAACCCAAGATTCAAGAAGATTACAAATTCTTGAGGCAATTCACATAAGAATAGAGCGACCTACCATGAACACCCAAATCACGGAACTATTTACTCTACCCACCATGAGAGTAAGGACAAGACAAGAACATATCGATGCCAACACAGAAGACAATGTCCAACATAACAGGCCAATTACACTGGATTAATCTTTGTGTTTAGATAGGAGATGCCTTGTATGGGCCAATACGCCTTCTGCAGCCCCTATGTTTATCCCTTATGTATCCCCCCATGTTTTTCACCTTCATTGTATTATCACCTGACCTAATGCGGGTATAAAATCAACTAGTATTGTAAGATCTGTTCACTTGAGAATGAACCATGGAGGTTCGAAACGTCGTGCAAATTATACAAATAAGTGTAATACACTCTATAGTAAATCACTTCTTTTCTTCACCTTAAAAGTACGAAAATGAGTTTTGGAGAACTCCTATTCCAATTAAGCCCTGATGCTAAGAAAATAGTTAGAGGGATAGAAGCCCTAAACCAGAAAATAATAAATACAGAATATGCGGTCATATTCAATGAAACATGTTTGAAAGAAAACCTGCTGCCAGTATACACCAATATATATATATATATATATATATATATATATATATATATATATATATATATATATATATATATATATATATATATATATATATATATATATATACTGTACTTAGTTTATAAATCAAATAGATAAGATTTGGTGGTCTTATCACCACCAAATCAACTAAGCCCAGATTTGTGTGAGACCAATAGTCAATTTATCCATCATGGTTATGTTTGGTGAAGAGTATCACTCAATCTCAACAGTCCTGTAACGTAATTGTGTGTTCCCATAGTAAGTGTAAAATAATCCAGAGTTGTTCAATAAAACCCATGTGTTAAGATGTAACCCACAGTGTACTTATTGTCCAACTTAGACTAAGAATACTTGATCCTTCCCCCATTATCACATACGATACATACATTTCCTTCCATTATTCATAATAAAGTAAGGATGGGATTTGTTAGTCTGTACTCTCGGGTACGGCTTACAAACAGCCCTGCTGCTGCAATATGTTACCTAAATATATTATCCCATACTCCGGGATATATTTATAAAAAATATTGGCCTTGCTGTGAATGTGTTAATCTGTCAGTAATATTAACCCTGCTCTGAAATAGCTAATGCAAAGAATGTATAAAAATATTATGTAATTTGTATTAGTAAATAAAGTACTGTAATATTAGTTTTTGTTGTAAATACATCTAGTTTAACCAAATATTCTTTTCCACAGGATAACAAGCCAGAGGAATGTTCAGTGTGTTTTAACGATTATGACGACAATCAACTACGACCTCGTACACTGCTGTGTGGCCACACATTCTGCTCCCAGTGTATTGACAATGCTATCAAGAATGGTCAGCTGACCTGCCCCAGCTGCCGTGCCGAACACGCTGCCACAGCCGCTACTCAGTTCCCAATTAGCTACGCTGTGGAGGCTTTAGTTAGGAAACTCAAAAATATCCAGCTAACAACTGAGGAAGTAGTGCCAGCAAAACCTTATGAAGGTCCCGCCAGAGGCATCAGTAAGAAGTTACGTTCCCTGGTGCAGGAGCAGAAGAGCATCATCAGCAGCCTCATTACTAGCTGTGAAGAGGTACTGTCCCAGCTGGGGGAGTACCGGGGGCAGCTGGGGGACTGGAAGACTCACCACCTGCAGCTCCAGGACAGACTCTATGCTCTGGTAGAGCAGAACAAGTCAGCAATGAAGCTCTTGGAACTGGAGGATACCAGTGTGGTGGATATGACAACACAAGGAGAGGAAGGGAAGACTCAGCTGCAGGTCATGGTGGGGAGCCTCGACACAGTCAACACCCCACAGGAGGTTGACACAACCATAGACACAGCTGATGAGTGCAGCATGAAGGTAGAAGATTGGCTCCAGAAGTGCCAGGAACTCTTCCCAAATGTCAAGACTGTCCACACCTCAGTGAAGGTACACTGCTGACGGTCACATTGTTCTCACCCAACTGAGTGTAGTATTTCATCTATATAAACACTTTTGACATGGAGACACATCAAGATGAGAGTTGACTTTATATATAGGAAACTTTCTGGGGGCAGCCCCGTTGGTTTCCTGAAGCTATCCAGGCTGATATGGATATACTGTATTAGCTTTCTGGAATCAGTCGATGTGCATGGAGTTCTTGCCTACCGGGGACCACATGCCAGAACTTGGCTCCCTCAGAGAGGCACAAGGAGCAATGGCCTATAGAAACTCCCATGTGGTTGGGAGCATTCTATGTCTGCCATCGACTAGGACAGACACTCAGAGAGGTAGGTGCCCCAAAACAAACCCCTATTCTGGTAAAAATATTGCTACCGAAATCCGAACGAGTGGACAGAACTCCCCAAACGAAAATTAGCAAATGATCATGACGTCATCATGTTGCTGCGCTGCTGTCTGTGCTACCTTACCACCCTCCTCCCTGGGAGGGGGGAGGGGGAGTCCCAGACCCTCACACCAGCGATCCACCCTTCAGTTCTTGGCTGATGTGATAATGGCGAGGTCTTATGCTTCTGGCTCCTGAATTTGTCTCAGTTTCTGTGCCTTGTGGCATGGTCTGTGTCTAAGGGTGGTGTGCAAGCCAGGAGTAATATTCTTCAGTATTTGGGCTGCATGCACCTAGGGTCGCCTTCCCTCGGTGCTTTGTAAGTACTGCCCTTGGGGCTTATGGCCTCCTTTCAAAAATCACCTTGGGATCTACCTCTGCTGTGTCTTTTACTGCTCGGTACTTGGCTACCCTTGGAGTCAACTGGCGCTTTTGTTGCCCTTGCTTGCCTCAGGGTAGGAGGTAGTTTTCGTCACTGGTATGACGTACCCCACTGGTAGCGTGGGGTACTGCACAGCTAGTTATCACCTATTATAGCGGCCGGCTCTGTTCCGCCTGGATAAGTTGTCCTCTTGTAGGGTTTTTCTTTTGTTTTTGTTTTCCTGCCTGGTGGGTGGGTCTGCCTTTGGTTGGTTGCCCCTATATATATTCAGGGTATCTATATATACATATCTGTGTTCTTTGTTGTATCCCCTGCTGGGTCCTCTGTGAGTGGACACGTCCTGGGGGTTCAGCTTTTAGAAGTTTGCTTGGTAGTTTTGGGTGCCAGTTTGCAGGATTCCTGCCCGGCTTCCCTTAGCTTGTTACCAAGGCTAAGGGCCCTGGGAAACCACGCAGGGGCTCCGAGGTCCGATGGATGCGACCCTTGAGTTCCCTCTTGCTTTGTGTGAGGTTGATAGTTGCTGCGGTTTAGATGCTGCGTGTAGGGTCAGTGATTCTTTTGACCCAGAGTCATGTGACGTTTGTTGTTTGTACATTCTCTAGTTCACCCATGCTACTGATCATGATATGATGGTGCAGGCAGCAGCTGCGTTGCATGCTAGGTTTAGGTTGCTGCAATGTGATAGGTTAGTTGCTCCCCTGGATGCCCCAAGACTGGCCCGTTTTGGTTTTAGTGGCCCGGACTTGTGGATTGGGAGTCACTTCGACTTTGGTTCCATCTGCCCCTCCTTGTATTTCCCAGTTTTCACCTATAACAGTGGGCGGCACTTTTTCATCTTGGTATGATGTCCTCTTGTGAGGTTTTTCTTTTTCTTTTAGCCTGGTGGGGGGGGGGTCTGCCTTGGTATGCCTCCTCCTTTATATTAGGGTTGTTTCTGGGGGGAGCCCTGTCGGCTCCCCAGAGCCGATATGCTAATGTCAGACTTTGGCATCAGTCATGTGTATGGAGTTCTAAGGCCTACCGGGGACCATGGCCAGAACCTGGCCCCCTCAGAGAGGCAAAGGGAGCAATGGCCTATAGAAACCCCCGTGTGGTAATTACCTAAGTGTAGTTACAGGATGAGAGCTACGCTCGTGGTGTCCCGTCTTCCCAGCACTCTTTGTCATATAACGCTTTGAAACTACTGACGGTCTTGGCCTCCACCACCTTCTCACCTAACTTGTTCCAACCGTCTAGCACTCTGTTTGCGAAAGTGAATTTTCTTATATTTCTTCGGTATCTGTGTTTAGCTAGTTCATATCTATGACCTCTTGTTCTTAAAGTTCCAGGTCTCAGGAAATCTTCCCTATCGATTTTATCAATTCCTGTTACTATTTTGTATGTAGTGATCATATCACCTCTTCTTCTTCTGTCTTCTAGTTTTGGCATATTTAATGCCTCTAACCTCTCCTCGTAGCTCTTGCCCTTCAGTTCTGGGAGCCACTTAGTAGCATGTCTTTGCACCTTTTCCAGTTTGTTGATGTGCTTCTTAAGATATGGGCACCACACAACTGCTGCATATGTTGGAAGCATTCTATGTCTCCATCGACCGGGTCAAGCATCCAGAAAGGTAAGCATTCAAAAACAAACCCCTATTCTGGTGAAAATTGCTACCTAAAGCCGAACTAGTGGATAGAACTCCTCAACAGAAAACAAGCAAACTAGTATGACGTCACACGTCACCGCGCCGCTGTCTGCACAGCTCCCCCCTCCCCGGGAGGGGGAAGGGAGAGCCCCAGACCTCCCACGCTGGGTATCCACCCATCAGTTCTTCGGCTGATGCTATAGGCACCGGTTATGTGCTCCGGCTCCAGTGGTTGTTTCAGCACTGTACCTAGAGTGTGGTGTCTGTTTTCTTGGTGGTACGTGAGCCGGGAGTGATTCTCCAGTATTCGGGCTGCATGCGCCTAGGGTTCCCTTCCCTAGGCGCATGCTGCCCGACCTTCCACAAGTTCCTTGGGTCCTGCCCCTGCTAGGCCGTTTACTGCTTGGTTTTCGGCCGCTCTTTGTGTGCTCGGGTGTTCTTTCTTCCTTGTTCGCCTTAGAGTAAGGGGCAGTTTTTGCACTGGTGGGGCGCAGGGTACTTTGCAGCTTGTCTTTACCAATCATAGCGGCCGGCTCTGTTTCACTTGGGTACGCTGTCCTCTTGCGGGGTTTTCTTTTTCTTTATCTACCTGGTGGGGGGTCTGCCTTCGTTCTTGCCCCTTGTGTCCCTTGTGTTCTGAGTATTTTCTGATGGTACCCCCTGCTAGGTTCCCATGAGTGTACATGTCCCGGGGGGGGGGGGGGGGGTTCAGCTCTTTGAAAGTTGTTTGGTAGCTTTGGGTGCCGGTTAGCAGTACCCTGCCTGGGATTACCTGAGCGTAATTCCTCGTATAGTAAACGCTCAGGACCCTGGGAAACCCCTGGGGGCACGCAGGTCCGATGCATGTGATCTCAGAGTCCTCCCCCCCTCGTTTCCAGCGAGTTTAAGGGTTGCTCTCACCCTATGTCTCTGGGTGACTTTCTGTTTTGCCTCCGTCTGCTGCCTGTGGGGTCGGTGACACCTTCGACCCGGAGTCCTGCGAGTTTGGTTGCTCGTTGTGGCTCGGTTACCCAGTTGTGCTGACTAAGCGGGTGCGGGCAGCAGGGGCGTTGCACTTTGAGCCTTGGTGGTGGCAACGTTCTCGTGGTTTCCTCCCTGGGAGCCCCGGGGCTGCCCCGTTTTGGTTCGTGTTGGGACTAGGGGGTGTTGGTTGCTTCTGTTCCTTCCACGCCCCCTTGTCTTTTCCCTGGATCCCCCTTCCTGCCTACATCCGGTTCCTTACTGTCTGTAGGTTCGGGGCGGGGTTTGATGGTGCTGAGACTCGGCAGTCTCGGGGAATTCCCCTTCCGGGGTAGTGACGGGGGCATTTGAGCCTGTTCCTCCAGCCGTGTTGTAAGAGTCTGCCAGTGGGCTCCCTTCCTTAGTGTTTTCGTGGCTGCCCCAGTTTTTTGGTACGGCCGGGGCTTTGGGGGGACGGCTCGGCCCCGGAGCCTGTCGTGTAGGTTCCCGGGGCTGGGGAGGGGCTGACTTGGGGGGCCTTGGCCCTGTAGGACCCCGTGGTTTTTTTTTTTTATCCCCTTCTAGGTGGGGCTTGTGGTTACGCGGAGTGGGGTCTTTCCTCCCCACTCGCTGTACGTGCTGTTGGGTGTCGGCCTCTTCCCGGGCTCGGTTCCTTGGCCTTTGAGTCAGTTGGTTCCGTCCTGTGGGTGGATGTTTCCTCCCACCCTTTTTGGGACGGTGTTTTCATCATGTTTCTCCCGTTCTTGGGGTTCTACCTGACTTCTGGTCTCAGGTGCGCCTGCGACTTTGTGTGCCTTCGGGACTAGTGTTGGCTTCTGTGTTCTCGAGGGTTCGGGAAGGTTTTCGCTACTTCCCGTGTTATTGGAACGTCTATCGGCTCCTCGTCCTTGTCGCTGTTTTGGGCTACTTGCGGTTGGGCTGCTTGTGGCCAGTGGCCCGGTTTGGGCTACTTTTGGCCCGGTTGGGCTACTTGTGGGCCGGTTGGGCTACTTGTAGCCCTGTTGGGCTACTTGTAGCCCTGTTGGGCTACTTGTAGCCCTGTTGGGCTACTTGTAGCCCTGTTGGGCTACTTGTAGCCCTGTTGGGCTACTTGTAGCCCTGTTGGGCTACTTGTAGCCCTGTTGGGCTACTTGTAGCCTTGTTGGGCTGCTTGTGGCCCGGTTGGGTACCTTTTTGGGCTGTCTTCGCTTCGTTGGCCGGTTTTATTGTTCCTGCTTCCTCTTTTGGCTACTTTTCTAGTGCAGTAGTCCTGGTTGGCGCCTTCTCGCAGAGAGGGTTGTGCGGTTTGGCCAGCCTGTCATGCGCATGCGCTGTGGAGTTTGTTTTGGTCTGTGCGGTGTGTTTCAGTGCTGGTGTTTGGCGCCTTTTTTTTTGCTCAAGTGCTTCGCCTCTCGCTCTTCTCCCTTGCTGCGGTATGTGCCCCTTCGCTTCAGGGGTGTCCTGGTTTCCAGTTGTGGGGAGGCCGCTGAGGTTTTCCCTGTGTCATGGGTGTGGGCCGCCTCCTTTGCCTCTACCCTGCTCTCCTGCGGGTCCAGCTCTAGCGTCTTCATCTGGCGGTGCTCCCAGGTTCTTCTGGGCATGGTTGAGTCATGTCACGTTCGTGCCACCATTCGCCAGGTGAGTTTCTGCGGTCTGGCGTCTTTTGGCCGGGTGCTGGATGCGGTGTTGTTTATATACCTGTCTTTATTTAGGTATATTTTGTACGACTGAGACCGTTCGCACACCAGTGACTGTCCCTTTTTTCAACCCTTCCTGTCCCACTCATGTGCATGTCCAACCCATGCTAGAGTCATTCAGAGGACCCACCTTTTTTCGTGTTATGAGGTGTGGGGGTTGTGGTGTTGGTTCTGTACTCACCTGGTAAGGCTCCTGGCTGTGCTTGCAGGGTTTGAGCTCTGGCTCTTGGGTCCCGCCTAGCTGGTAGAACTTGCGGGATAGTACCAGTGGAGTGCAGTGGTGCTATAGGCACAATTGGGGAACACTGTATAACCGTCAGAGGTCTGCGGTTGTTACACGACCTACTTGTGAGCATACGCCTTATTGCTGGTACGTCCGTGGAACACTAGACTGTTTTCGATTAGAAGTTCCGGCCCATCCTGGTTGTGGGGGGTATGTGGGCATGCGGGCCGCTCCAAGAAGCTACCTGGTGGGCCTCCCTCTGGTCAGTCTAGCCTGGCCTCGGGCCAGGCTTGGGGTGTAAATGCGCTCCCAGTACCCCATCCAGCAGGTGTCGAGCGGGGTTTCTCCGCGGTCGGTCGCCTGGTGTGCAGGTTTCTGGGCCTGCTGTGTTCTGTTGTGTCTCCGTTGGCCCTGTCTGGGGTCTGCCTGCTCCGTTCTATGCCTTTGCAGAAGCGAGTTGCTATTTACATGTTGCGGTGGTGCCTGTTGCTGCTACTGCACGTGAGCATTGGTACCGTGTTTCGTAGTGGCGTGTCCTTGTTCCTGTGTCCGGTTGTGGTGTGGCACTTTGCTGCTGTTTTGTGCCTAAGGTTTGCGTATGGGGGTTTGCTTGTAGTTTTTCGTGATCTTCGGGTCCCTGGTTTGGCCCTCTCATGTGCGTGGGGTTTTTCTGTCCCTGCCTGATTGTCCACCCCTGGTTGTTTTCCTGTTTTTTTTTTTGTCCTTCTGCTCTTTCGTCCTGCCTCTCCCCAGTCGTTTTCCTGGCATCTCCTTTGGTCGGTTTTGCCTGCACTTGCTGCTATGTTGGGGGACGTGGTCGGTTTCCACCGCTTCATTTCCTTGTGCGTTCCCTTGTTTCCACCTCTGCGGCAGGGGGTGTTCTTTGTGTGTTTCTTGGCTTCTTGGGCGTTTTTCAGCCTGTGTCCTGTGGTGTGCTTCTTTGTCTCGGTCTGTTGCAGTTGCTCGTACCCCTAGATTCGGGTACTGTTTTTGGTGGCAACCCTTCCGCCTTCTTTGGTTTCCTAGCTTGCCCTGCCGGTTGGTTTTTTCGGGGTCTTGCGATGTCTCGTGTCGGACCCGTCGTTTCTGACCTCCTGGCGGGCTTGCTTGCTTTGGGGAGTTTTTCTGTTTGGCAGACGTTCCATCTCCTTGTACCGCCTGGGTTTTGGTGGTCGCGCCCGAGATCTTCCTCCGGCTACACCTTTTCCTGGGCTCGGAGGGGCCTTGTCGGGGCGGCTAATGTTCTGCCTCGCAGTCTCGCCTCCAGTTGGTGGTCGGGTGGCTTCGTGGTAGGTGTCCCACCTGCGTACTTCTCTTGGCGGCAGTATGGGGTATTTTGGTGGTCCGTCCTTTTCCTGTCCCTTCTTAGGTGGTTACTCTAGTTAGCGTCGGCTTGGTTTTCTGGTTGGGGTTGGGGGCCGTCGTCTTGCCACATACTGTCGCCTCTTTTCGTGTGGCGCTGGCGGAGCTGCTTCGGTTTGCTTTCGGTCTTGGTGGTGCTTCTGCGCCATTAGTAAGCTGTCTCGTGCGGCGTTTCACCTCCGGCCTGTTCGTGCGCCATTTGCACCATCCTGGTCTCTGGTCAGCGTGCTCTGTCTTCTCCTCGGTTGGTAGTGCACCTTCGGTTCCAGTTTGATTTTCGTTGGCTCTTTTTCCTTTTGGCATTTGCCTCTTGGGGTCGGGTCGCTGAGTTTTCTTGCTCCTTCGGTTTTAGCGTTTTGGTTGTTCGTTGATCGGGCCTGGGGGTGTGTCGTGTTTTATGTTCAGTGGCGGCCCTCCGCTGTTGTTTGCGTGTCATGGCGTCTGTGTCTGGAGCGCGTTTTGCGTTGATCCGGTTCTGTTCTTCCCAGTTCGTGGGTGATGGTGTCCCGGGTTGTCAACTGTGTTCGTGCGGCTCAGCTGCCTGTGTTCTTCCCTCATGTCTGTGGAGTTCGTGGCTTCGCTGCTCTCGCTGCCATCTGGGCGACGTGTTTTAGCAGTGTTTCGGGCCTGGATCTTTGGTGTTCGTACGGAGGCCTTGTTGCTCACTGTTCTCGTGTTGTTCCCAGGACTTTTTGGGGCTGTGGCGCCTTGGGTTGGCGTTTGCTGCCGGTTGTCTCGCTTCCGTGGGGGGTGCGTGGTGTCTGCCTCCTGGTTCCGTCCCTTTGACCTTTCTCTGTGGGTATTTAGCTCCGGGGAGCCCCGTCAGCTCCCCCCAAAAAACCAGCGTTGAATGTAATGAAACGCCATTTTCTGGGTGAGACCCGGAGGCTCCATGGCAACCCTCCCTCCCTCTGGTCGGCGTTTTTTTGCGTGTTTTGACATCCAGACTCAGAACTGATGGGTGGATAGCCGGCATGGGAGGTCTGGGGCTCTCCCTTCCCCCTCCCGGGGAGGGGGGATCTGTGCAGACAGCGGCGCGGTGACGTGTGACGTCATACTAGTTTGCTTGTTTTCTGTTGAGGAGTTCTGTCCACTAGTTCGGCTCTAGGTAGCAATTTTCACCAGAATAGGGGTTTGTTTTGGAATGCTTACCTTTCTGGATGCTTGACCCGGTCGATGGCAGACATAGAATGCTTCCAACCACACGGGGGTTTCTATAGGCCATTGCTCCCCTTGCCTCTCTGAGGGGGCCAGGTTCTGGCCATGGTCCCCGGTAGGCCTTAGAACTCCATACACATGACTGATGCCAAAGTCTGACATTAGCATATCAGCTCCGGGGAGCCTCCGGGTCTCACCCAGAAAATGGCGTTTCATTACATTCAACGCTGGTTTTTTGTTTGGTGTTACCCCCGGGTTCACCCTCGTGAGTGGACACGTCCTGGGGGTTCAGCATTAGCAGTGCTGACTGGTAGCTTGGGCTCTGGTTAGCAGTACCCTGCCTGGGATTACAGGCAGGGTACTGTAATCCCAGTAGCAGACCCAGCAAACAATTTTAGGTTGCCACAACATATCTGGAAAGTATTTGAAAGTATTGGAAACGTTTGTTTTATCGTATCAGATACGATATTGTGTGTGGACTTAAATAGGTTTCCAAAACTTATAACCAAGACATATGTATCTAACACTAATTTGAGATGTTGTGGCAACTTTACACTCCTAACATGAGTCATTCATAATCCATTCATATACCAATATGAATCTCTTATGAAAGGTTTGAGCCAATAATCTGAACCCTTTTCACATCTTTGTGTGTAAAGTTAAATTTCTTGAAATTAAATTATATTTTATATTATCATTTTTATTATATTTTATATTATATTATTATTTTCAATTTTAATATTAAAACCAATTGAAGGGTAAAAAAAATCTAATAATTTATATTTCTTTTATTATTTACTAACAATTAAAATTATTTACTAACGGAGAGAGGGGAGGCTGTACGGCGGAGAGTGGCGGCTGTGGCGGAGAGTGGCGGCGGTGGCGGATAGTGGCGGCGGGCGGACAGTGGCGGCGGCGGGCGGACAGTGGCGGCGGCGGGCGGACAGTGGCGGCGGGCGGCGGTGGCGGATAGTGGCGGCGGGCGGACAGTGGCGGCGGTGGCGGACAGTGGCGGCGGGCGGACAGTGGCGGCGGGCGGACAGTGGCGGCGGTGGCGGATAGTGGCGGCGGGCGGACCGTGGCGGCTTTGGCGGCGGTGGTGGACAGTGGCGGCGGGCGGACAGTGGTGGCGGCGGGCGGACAGTGGCGGCGGCGGGCGGACAGTGGCGGCGGCGGGCGGACAGTGGCGGCGGCGGGCGGACAGTGGTGGCGGCGGGCGGACAGTGGAGGCGGCGGGCGGACAGTGGTGGCGGCGGGCGGACAGTGGTGGCGGCGGGCGGACAGTGGTGGCGGCGGGCGAACAGTGGTGGCGGTGGCAGACAGTGGTGGCGGTGGCAGACAGTGGTGGCGGTGGCAGACAGTGGTGGCGGTGGCGGATAGTGGCAGCGGGCGGACAGTGGCGGCGGGCGGAAAGTGGCGGCGGTGGCAGACAGAGGCGTCGGGCGGACAGTGGCGTCGGGCGGACAGTGGCGGCGGTAGCGGATAGTGGCGGCGGGCGGACAGTGGCGGCGGTGGCGGATAGTGGCGGCGGGCGGACAGGGCGGCGGCGGGCGGACAGTGGCGGCGGGAGGACAGTGGCGGCGGTGGCGGATAGTGGCGGCGGGCGGACAGTGGCGGCGGGCGGACAGTGGCGGCTGTGGCGGATAGTGGCGGCGGGCGGACCGTGGCGGCTTTGGCGGCGGGCGGACAGTGGCGGCGGCGGGCGGACAGTGGCGGCGGCGGGCGGACAGTGGTGGCGGCGGGCGGACAGTGGTGGCGGCGGGCGGACAGTGGTGGCGGCGGGCGGACAGTGGCGGCGGCGGGCGGACAGTGGTGGCGGCGGGCGGACAGTGGAGGCGGCGGGCGGACAATGGAGGCGGCGGGCGGACAGTGGAGGCGGCGGGCGGACAATGGAGGCGGCGGGCGGACAGTGGTGGCGGCGGGCGGACAGTGGTGGCGGCGGGCGGACAGTGGTGGCGGTGGCAGACAGTGGTGGCGGTGGCGGACAGTGGCGGCGGTGGCGGACAGTGACGGCGGTGGCGGACAGTGGCGGCGGTGGCGGACACTGGCGGCTGTGTCTGGCAGTGGTGGCGGGCGGTGGCTGGTGGCGGCGTCTGTGATGAGTAGTGGCGGCTGGCGGTGGTGGGTGGTGGCGGCGGTGGTGGTGGGTGGTGGTGGCGGCAGTGGTGGTGGTGGGTGGTGGTGGCGGCGGTGGTGGTGGGTGGTGGTGGCGGCGGCGGCTGGTGGTGGTGGGTGGTGGCGGCGGTGGTGGTGGGTGGTGGTGGCGGCGGCGGCTGGTGGTGGTGGTGGGTGGTGGCGGCTGGTGGTGGTGGTGGGTGGTGGCGGCGGCGGCTGGTGGTGGTGGGTGGTGGCGGCGGGTGGTGGGTGGCGGCGGCTGTGGTGGGTGGTGGCGGGCGGTGGCGGGCGGCGGCGGCTGTGGTGGGTGGTGACGATCGGCGGTGGGGGGGGGCTGGTGGCGGCTTGCGGTGGCGACTGTGGCAACGGGCGGTGACGGCTGATAGCGGGCGGTGGTGGCGGCTGGTGGCAGGTGGTGGTGGCGGCGGCGGTGATGGGTGGTGGCGGCGGCGGTGGTGGTGGGTGGTGGTGGCGGCGGCGGTGATGGGTGGTGGCGGCGGTGGTGGTGGGTGGTGGTGGCGGCGGCGGCTGGTGGTGGTGGGTGGTGGCGGCGGGTGGCGGTGGTGGGTGGCGGTGGCTGGTGGCGGGTGGCAGCTGGTGGTGGGTGGTGGCGGCGGGTGGTGAGTGGCGGTGGCGGGTGGCGGCTGGTGGCGGGTGGTGGCGGGTGGCGGCTGGTGGTGGGTGGCGGCGGGTGGCGGCTGGTGGTGGGTGGTGGCGAGTGGTGGCGGGTGGCGGCTGGTGGTGGGTGGCGGCTGGTGGTGGGTGGTGGCGGGTGGAGGCTGGTGGTGGGTGGCGGCGGGTGGTGGGTGGCGGTGGCTGGTGGCGGGTGGCGGCTGGTGGTGGGTGGAGGCGGGTGGCGGCTGGTGGTGGGTGGTGGCGGGTGGCGGCTGGTGGTGGGTGGTGGCGGCGGGTGGCGGTGGTGGGTGGCGGTGGCTGGTGGCGGGTGGCGGCTGGTGGTGGGTGGTGGCGGCGGGTGGTGAGTGGCGGTGGTGGGTGGCGGTGGCTGGTGGCGGCTGGTAGCGGGTGGTGGCGGGCGGCGGCTGGTGGTGGCGGCTGGTGGTGGGTGGTGGCGGGTGGCGGCTGGTGGTGGGTGGCGGGTGGTGAGTGGTGGCGGCGGGTGGTGAGTGGCGGTGGCGGCTGGTGGTGGGTGGTGGCGGGTGGCGGCTGGTGGTGGGTGGTGGCGGGTGGCGGCTGGTGGTGGGTGGTGGCGGGTGGCGGCTGGTGGTGGGTGGTGGCGGGTGGCGGCTGGTGGTGGGTGGTGGCGGGTGGCGGCTGGTGGTGGGTGGCGGCTGGTGGTGGGTGGTGGCGGGTGGCGGCTGGTGGCGGGTGGCGGCTGGTGGTGGGTGGTGGCGGGTGGCGGCTGGTGGTGGGTGGTGGGTGGCGGCTGGTGGTGGGTGGCGGGTGGCGGCGGGTGGTGGGTGGTGGCGGGTGGCGGCGGGTGGCGGCTGGTGGCGGCCAGCTGGGACACACCCTTCACCATTGAAGGTCTGAGTACAACTAACCATATGTCTCTCTCACCCACCAGAACAGTGTTGCCAGCTCGCGCTCTCAAAATGTTTCCTTCAAAGATTGTATATTATCTTTGAACAACAAGTTTGATTATCAAGGAAATAATGCATATATTATTGTCACATTAATACTGTGCAATATCTTATTACATTCCTGCTAAATAATTATAATTTGAAACAGGACAAAAAAATCCAACATATATATAAAAACCAACATTAGAGATCACGAGGCCTAGGCCTCGCCTGTGACCACACATCCTGCCTCCCTGACCTGCTACCTCTCACACCTCACACTCTTAACTCTCTCATAATCACTCTCACTCTCTTACTCTGTCACTCTTACTCTCTGTCACTCTTACTCTGTCACTCTTACTCTCTGTCACTCTTACTCTGTCACTCTTACTCTGTCACTCTTACTCTGTCACTCTTACACTCTGTCACTCTTACTCTCTGTCACTCTTACTCTGTCACTCTTACTCTCTGTCACTCTTACTCACTGTCACTCTTACTCTCTATCACTCTTACTCTGTTACTCTTACTCTGTCACTCTTACTCTCTGTCACTCTTACTCTCTGTCACTCTTACTCTCTGTCACTCTTACTCTCTGTCACTCTTACTCTCTATCACTCTTACTCTGTCACTCTTACTCTGTCACTCTTACTCTCTGTCACTCTTACTCTGTCACTCTTACTCTGTCACTCTTACTCTCTGTCACTCTTACTCTCTGTCACTCTTACTCTCTGTCACTCTTACTCTCTGTCACTCTTACTCTGTCATTCTTACTCACTCTCAGTCAACCTTACCCATTCATACTCACTCTCTCACTCTTACTCTCATACTCTTACTCTCAATTACTCTTACTCTCAATTACTCTTACTCTCAATCACTCTTAATCCCAATCACTCCTACTCCCAATCACTCCTACTCTCAATCACTCCTACTCACATTCTTACTCTTACTCTTACTCCCAATCACTCTTACTCTCAATCACTCTTATTCTCATTCTTACTCTTACTCTCACTCTTACTCTTACTCCCAATCACTCTTACTCCCAATCACTCTTACTCTCAATCACTCTTACTCTCAATCACTCTTACTCTCAATCACTCTTACTCTCATTCTTACTCTTACTCTTACTCTCAATCACTCTTATTCTCATTCTTACTCCTACTCCCAATCACTCTTACTCCCAATCACTCTTACTCTCAATCACTCTTACTCCCAATCACTCTTACTCTCAATCACTCTTACTCTCAATCACTCTTACTCTCAATCACTCTTACTCTCATTCTTACTCTTACTCACTCTTACTCTCAATCACTCTTATTCTCATTCTTACTCCTACTCCCAATCACTCTTACTCCCAATCACTCTTACTCTCAATCACTCTTACTCCCAATCACTCTTACTCTCAATCACTCTTACTCTCAATCACTTTTACTCTCAATCACTCTTACTCTCACTAACTCTCAATCACTCTTACTCTCACTCTAACTCTCAATCACTCTTACGCACTATTACTCACTCTTTCTCTCAGTCATCCTTACTCACTCTTACTCTGTCACTCTTACTCTCTGTCACTCTTACTCTCTGTCACTCTTACTCTCTGTCACTCTTACTCTCTGTCACTCTTACTCTCTGTCACTCTTACTCTCTGTCACTCTTACTCTCTGTCACTCTTACTCTGTCATTCTTACTCTGTCACTCTTACTCACTCTCAGTCACCCTTACCCATTCATACTCACTCTCAGTCACCCTTACCCATTCATACTCACTCTCTCACTCTTACTCTCATACTCTTACTCACAATTACTCTTACTCTCAATCACTCTTACTCCCAATCACTCCTACTCCCAATCACTCCTACTCTCAATCACTCCTACTCTCATTCTTACTCTTACTCCCAGTCACTCTTACTCTCAATCACTCTTATTCTCATTCTTACTCTTACTCTCACTCTTACTCCCAATCACTCTTACTCCCAATCACTCTTACTCTCAATCACTCTTACTCCCAATCACTCTTACTCTCAATCACTCTTACTCTCAATCACTCTTACTCTCAATCACTCTTACTCTCAATCACTCTTACTCTCATTAACTCTCAATCACTCTTACTCTCACTCTAACTCTCAATCACTCTTACTCTCATACTCACCCTTACTCTCAATCACTTTACTCTCACTCTTACTCATTCTGTCACCCTTACTCTCACTCTTACTCACTCTGTCACTCTTACTCACTCTCAGTCACTCT
Source organism: Procambarus clarkii (assembly GCF_040958095.1). NCBI lineage: Eukaryota > Metazoa > Arthropoda > Malacostraca > Decapoda > Cambaridae > Procambarus > Procambarus clarkii. The sequence continues at coordinate 669,878 of NW_027189188.1, read as the reverse complement.
TACTTATACTCACTCTTACTCACACTTACACACTCTCTGGCACTCTCACTCACCTTCAGTCACTCTTACTCACTCTTACCCACTCTCGCTCACTCTTACTCACTCTAGTTAATAAGAACACGCCAATATAAGACAACAAAACGGTTTCAGATTCTTTCTCACCACTTTCCAGCAACTTTTATAATTTATATAAATTATCTTAGGGAATAATACATAAATTATATATTTAAACATGATATTAGTGTTTAGTGGAATGCATAAGGAGTCAAATTGTGTTAAAAAGAGCGATTTTTAGAAAATTTGGGAAACTACTTTTTTCTGTTCATATTATAACTAAATGGATTTTAAAGGTTTCACTCAGCCAATATATATCATTCACAATTTATTAATGAATTTTACAAAAAAACACCATAAATTTTATATTTAAACATGTAAAAACTATTTGTTATACATTTGGAAGAAAATAATTGTAGAAAAACAATTTACAATTAAACCTTTGTGTTTGGATTTTTTGAGTAAAAGTTTCTCAAAGGCTCTCCTGCACCATTCTCAATGCAAATCATTCCCACACCTATGGGAAGAGATAGGCGAACGTTGTGTAGATGATTTGTGTTTGCTGGGTACAGGTCCAGCACCAACCCCCTGCCAGTAGAGTGGGGGTTGGAGCTACAGGTCCAGCACCAACCCCCTGCCAGTAGAGTGGGGGTTGGAGCTACAGGTCCAGCACCAACCCCCTGCCAGTAGAGTGGGGGGGCTGGAGCTACATGCCCAGCACCAACCCCCTGCCAGTTGAGGTGGGGGGGGGGGCTGGGACTACTTTTTCAGCACCAACCCCCCTGCCAGTAGAGTGGGGGTTGGAGCCACAGGTCCACCAACAACCCCCTGCCAGTAGAGGGGGGCTGGAGCTACAGGTCCGGCACCAACCCCTGCCAGTAGAAGGGGGATGGGGCTACAGGTCCAGCACCAACCCCCTGCCAGTAGAGTGGGGGGGCTGGAGCTACATGCCCAGCACCAACCCCCTGCCAGTTGAGGTGGGGGGGGGGGGGCTGGGACTACTTTTTCAGCACCAACCCCCCTGCCAGTAGAGGGGGGGCTGGAGCTACAGGTCCAGCACCAACCCCCTGCCAGTGGAATTGGGCTGGAGCTACAGGTCCAGCACCAACCCCCTGCCAGTAGAGAGGGGAGGGTGGAGCTACAGGTCCAGCACCAACTCCCTGCCAGTAGAGGGGGGGGGGCTGGAGCTACAGGTCCAGCACCAACCCCCTGCCAGTAGAGTGGGGGGGCTGGAGCTACAGGTCCAGCACCAACCCCCTGCCAGTAGAGTGGGGGGGCTGGAGCTACATGCCCAGCACCAACCCCCTGCCAGTTGAGGTGGGGGGGGGGGCTGGGACTACTTTTTCAGCACCAACCCCCCTGCCAGTAGAGGGGGGGCTGGAGCTACAGGTCCAGCACCAACCCCCTGCCAGTGGAATTGGGCTGGAGCTACAGGTCCAGCACCAACCCCCTGCCAGTAGAGAGGGGAGGGTGGAGCTACAGGTCCAGCACCAACTCCCTGCCAGTAGAGGGGGGGGGGCTGGAGCTACAGGTCCAGCACCAACCCCCTGCCAGTAGAGTGGGGGGGCTGGAGCTACAGGTCCAGCACCAACCCCCTGCCAGTAGAGTGGGGGGGCTGGAGCTACATGCCCAGCACCAACCCCCTGCCAGTTGAGGTGGGGGGGGGGGGCTGGGACTACTTTTTCAGCACCAACCCCCCTGCCAGTAGAGTGGGGGTTGGAGCTACAGGTCCACCAACAACCCCCTGCCAGTAGAGGGGGGCTGGAGCTACAGGTCCGGCACCAACCCCTGCCAGTAGAAGGGGGATGGGGCTACAGGTCCAGCACCATCCCCCCTTGTCAGTAGAGTGGGGGGCTGGAGCTACATGTCCAGCACCAACCCCCCTGCCAGTAGAGGTGGGGGGGCTGGAGCTACATTTCCAGCACCAACCCCCTGGAAGTAGAGGTGGGCTCGAGTTTCAGGTCTAGCACCAACCCCCTGCCAGTAGAAGGGGGGGGGGGGCTGGAGCTACAGGTCCAGAAACAACCCCCTGCCAGTAGAGGGGGGGCTGGAGCTTCAGGTCCAGAACCAACAGCCTGCCAGTAGAGGGGGGGGGGGGCTGGAGCTACTGGTCTAGCACCAACCCCATTGCCAGTAGAGGGGGGAAGCTGGAGCTACAGTTCTAGCACCAACCCCCTGCCAGTAAAGGGGGGCTGGAGCTACAGGTCCAGCACCAAACCCCTGCCAGTAGAGGGGGCTGGAGCTACAGGTCCAGCACCAGCCCCCTGCCAGTAGGAGGGGGGTGGGGGGGCTGGAGCTACAGGTCCAGCATCAACCCCCTGCCAGTAGAAGGGGGGTGGGGGGGGGCTGGAGCTACAGGTCCAGCACCAACCCCCTGCCAGTAGAAGGGGGCTGGGACTTCTTTTTCAGCACCAACCCCCCCTGCCAGTAGAGGGGGGGGGCTGGAGCTACAGGTCCAGCACCAGCCCCCTGCCAGTAGAGGGGGGGGGGCTGAAGCTACAGGTCCAGAACCAACAGCCTGCCAGTAGAGGGGGGCTGGAGCTACTGGTCCAACACCAACCCCCTGCCAGTAGAAGGGGGGTGGGGGGCTGGAGCTACAGGTCCAGCACCAACAGCTTGCCAGTAGAGGGGGGCTGAAGCTACAGGTCCACCACCAACCCCCTGCCAATAGAGGTGGGCTGGAGCTACAGGTCCAACACCAATCCCCTGCCAGTAGAGGGGGGGGGGGGGGCTGGAGCTACAGGTCCAGCACCAATCCCCTGCCAGTAGAGGGGGGGGGGCTGGAGCTACAGGTCCAGCACCAACATCCCTGCCAGTAGAGTGGTGGGGCTTGAGCTACAGGTGCAGCACCAACCCCCCTGCCAGTAGAAGGGAGATGGAGCTACAGGTCCAGCACCAACCCCTGCTAGTAGAGGGAGGCTGGAGCTACAGGTCCAGCACCAGGGGGGTGGAGCTACAGGTCCAGCATCAACACCCCTGCCAGTAGAAGGGATGGCTGAAGCTATAGGTCCAGAAGCAACCCCCTGCCAGTAGAGGGGGGGGGCTGGATCTATATGTCAAGCACCAACCCCCTGCCAGTAGAGGTTGGGGCTGGAGCTACAGGTCCAGCACCAACCCCCTACCAGTAGAAGGGGGGTGGGGGGGGGCTGAAGCTGCAGGTCAAGCACCAACTCCCTGCCAGTAGAGGTTGGGGCTGGAGCTACAGGTCCAGCACCAACCCCCTGCCAGTAGAAGGGGGGTGGGGGGGGGCTGGAGCTACAGGTCCAGCACCAACACCCTGCCTGTAGAGGGGGGCTGGAGCTACAGGTTCAGCACCAACTTCCTGCCAGTAGAGGGGGGCTGGAGCTACAGGTCCAGCACCAACCCCCTGCCAGTAGAGTGGGGGGCTGGAGCTACATGCCCAGCACCAACCCCCTGCCAGTTGAGGTGGGGGGGGGGGCTGGGACTACTTTTTCAGCACCAACCCCCCTGCCAGTAGAGTGGGGGTTGGAGCTACAGGTCCACCAACAACCCCCTGCCAGTAGAGGGGGGCTGGAGCTACAGGTCCGGCACCAACCCCTGCCAGTAGAAGGGGGATGGGGCTACAGGTCCAGCACCATCCCCCCCTGTCAGTAGAGTGGGGGGCTGGAGCGACATGTCCAGCACCAACCCCCCTGCCAGTAGAGGTGGGGGGGCTGGAGCTACATTTCCAGCACCAACCCCCTGGAAGTAGAGGTGGGCTCGAGTTTCAGGTCTATCACCAACCCCCTGCCAGTAGAAGGGGGGGGCTGGAGCTACAGGTCCAGAAACAACCCCCTGCCAGTAGAGGGGGGGCTGGAGCTTCAGGTCCAGAACCAACAGCCTGCCAGTAGAGGGGGGGGGGGCTGGAGCTACTGGTCTAGCACCAACCCCATTGCCAGTAGAGGGGGGAAGCTGGAGCTACAGTTCTAGCACCAACCCCCTGCCAGTAAAGGGGGGCTGGAGCTACAGGTCCAGCACCAAACCCCTGCCAGTAGAGGGGGCTGGATCTACAGGTCCAGCACCAGCCCCCTGCCAGTAGGAGGGGGGTGGGGGGGCTGGAGCTACAGGTCCAGCACCAACCCCCTGCCAGTAGAAGGGGGGTGGGGGGGCTGGAGCTACAGGTCCAGCACCAACCCCCTGCCAGTAGAAGGGGGCTGGGACTTCTTTTTCAGCACCAACCCCCCCTGCCAGTAGAGGGGGGGGCTGGAGCTACAGGTCCAGCACCAGCCCCCTGCCAGTAGAGGGGGGGGGGGCTGAAGCTACAGGTCCAGAACCAACAGCCTGCCAGTAGAGGGGGGCTGGAGCTACTGGTCCAACACCAACCCCCTGCCAGTAGAAGGGGGGGTGGGGGGGCTGGAGCTACAGGTCCAGCACCAACAGCTTGCCAGTAGAGGGGGGCTGAAGCTACAGGTCCACCACCAACCCCCTGCCAATAGAGGTGGGCTGGAGCTACAGGTCCAACACCAATCCCCTGCCAGTAGAGGGGGGGGGGGCTGGAGCTACAGGTCCAGCACCAATCCCCTGCCAGTAGAGGGGGGGGGCTGGAGCTACAGGTCCAGCACCAACATCCCTGCCAGTAGAGTGGTGGGGCTTGAGCTACAGGTGCAGCACCAACCCCCCTGCCAGTAGAAGGGAGATGGAGCTACAGGTCCAGCACCAACCCCTGCTAGTAGAGGGAGGCTGGAGCTACAGGTCCAGCACCAGGGGGGTGGAGCTACAGGTCCAGCATCAACACCCCTGCCAGTAGAAGGGATGGCTGAAGCTTAAGGTCCAGAAGCAACCCCCTGCCAGTAGAGGGGGGGGGGGGGCTGGAGCTATATGTCAAGCACCAACCCCCTGCCAGTAGAGGTTGGGGCTGGAGCTACAGGTCCAGCACCAACCCCCTGCCAGTAGAAGGGGGGTGGGGGGGGGCTGAAGCTGCAGGTCCAGCACCAACTCCCTGCCAGTAGAGGTGGGCTGGAGCTACAGGTCCAGCACCAACCCCCTGCCAGTAGAGGTTGGGGCTGGAGCTACAGGTCCAGCACCAACCCCCTGCCAGTAGAAGGGGGGTGGGGGGGGGGCTGGAGCTACAGGTCCAGCACCAACACCCTGCCTGTAGAGGGGGGCTGGAGCTACAGGTTCAGCACCAACTTCCTGCCAGTAGAGGGGGGCTGGAGCTACAGGTCCAGCACCAACCTTCTGCCAGTAGAGGGGGGGGGGGGCTGGAGCTACAGGTCCAGCACCAACCCCCTGCCAGTAGAGGAAAGCTGGAGCTACAGTTCCAGCACCAACCCTCTGCCAGTAGAGGGGCGGGAGCTACAGGTCCAGCCCCAACCCCCTGCCAGTAGAGGCGGGCTGGAGCTACAGGTCCAGCACCAACCCCCCTGCCAGTAGAGTGGGGCTGAAGCTACAGGTCCAGCACCAACCCCCTGCCAGTAGAGGTGGGCTGGAGCTACAGGTCCAGCACCAACCCCCTGCCAGTAGAGGGGGGGGTTGGAGCTGCAGGTCCAGCACCTACCCCCTGTCAGTAGAAGGGGGGGGGGCCGGAACTGCAGGTCCAGCACCAACCCCCTGTCAGTAGAGGCGGCTGGAGCAACAGGTCCAGCACCAACCCCCTGCCAGTAGAGGGGGGGCTGGAGCTGCAGGTCCAGCACCAACCCCCTGCCGGTAGAGGGGGGCAGGAGCTACTGGTCCAGCACCAACCCCCCTGCCAGTAAATGGGGGCTGGAGCTACAGGTCCAGCACCAACCCCCTGCCAGTAGAGGGGAGCTGGAGTTACAGGTCCAGCACCAACCCCCTGCCAGTAGAAGGGGGCTGGAGCTACAGGTCCAAAACCAACCCCCTGCCAGTAGAGGGGGTGGGAGGGGCTGGAACTACAGGTCCATCACCAACCTCCCTGCCAGTAGAGGAGGGGGGGTGTTGGAGCTACAGGTCCATCACCAACCCCCTGCCAGTAGAGGGGGGCTGGAGCTACAGTTCCAACACCAACCCCCTGCCAGTAGAGGGGGACTGGAGATACAGGTCTAGGACTAACCCCCTGCCAGTAGAGGGGGGCTGGAGCTACAGGTCCAGCACCAACCCCCTGCCAGTAGAGGTAGGCTGGCGCTACAGGTCCAGCACCAACGCCCAGCCAGTAGAGGGTGGCTGGAGATACAGGTCTAGGACTAACCCCCTGCCAGTAGAGGGGGGGGGGGGCTGGAGCTACAGGTCCAGCACCAACCCCCTGCAAGTAGAGGTAGGCTGGAGCTACAGGTCCAGCACCATCCCCCTGCAAGTAGAGGTAGGCTGGCGCTACAGGTCCAGCACCAACGCCCAGCCAGTAGAGGGGGGCTGGAGATACAGGTCTAGGACTAACCCCCTGCCAGTAGAGGGGGGGCTGGAGCTACAGGTCCAGCACCAACCCCCTGCCAGTAAAGGGGGGCTGGAGCTACAGGTCTAGCACCATCCCCCTGCCAGTAGAGGGGGCTGGAGCTACAGGTCCATCACCAACACCTTGCCAGTAGAGGGGGGGGGGGCGACTGGAGCTACAGGTCGACTACCAACCCCCTGCCAGTAGAGGGGGGGGGGCGGCAGGAGCTACAGGTCCACTACCAACCCCCTGCCAGTAGATGGGGGTCCAGCACCAACCCCTGCCAGTAGAAGAGGTCTGGGGCTACAGGTCCAGCACCATCCCCCTGCCAGTACAGGGGGCTGGAGCTACAGGTCCATCACCAACACCTTTGCCAGTAGAGGGGGGCTGGAGCTACTGGTCCAGCACCAACCCCCTGCCAGTAGAGGGGGGCTGGAATTACAGGTCCATCACCAATCCCCTCTCAGTAGATGGGGCCTTGAGCTACAATTCCAGCACCAACCCCCTGCCAGTAGAGGGAGGCTGTGGGTACAGGTCCAGCACCAACCCCCTGCCAGTAGATGGGGCCTTGAGCTACAATTCCAGCACCAACCCCCTGCCAGTAGAGGGAGGCTGTGGGTACAGGTCCAGCACCAACCCCATGCCAGTAGAGGGGAGCTGGAGGTACAGGTCCAGAAACAACCCCCTGCCAGTAGAGGGGAGCTGGAGGTACAGGTCCAGAAACAACCCCCTGCCAGTAGAGGTGGGCTTGAGCTACAGGTCCAGTACCAACCCCCTGCCAATAGAGGGGAGCTGGAGCTACAGGTCTAGCACCAACCCCCTGCCATTAGAGGGGGCTGGAACTACAGGTCCAGCACCAAACCCCCTGCCAGTAGAATGGGGTAGGAGCTACAGGTCCAGCACTAACCCCCTGCCAGCAGAAGGGGCTGACCCTACAGGTCCAGCACCAATCTCCTGCCAGTAGAGGGGGGCTGGAATTACAGGTCCGGCACCAATCCCCTGTCAGTAGATAGGGGCTGGAGCTACAAGTCCAGCACCAACCCCCTGCCAGCAGAGGGGGCTGGACCTACAGGTCCATCACCACCCCCTGCCAGTAGAGGGGGGGGGGGCTGGACTTACAGGTCCAGCACCAACCCCCTGCCAGCAGAGGGGGCTGGAATTGCAGGTCCATCACCAATGCCCTGTCAGTAGAAGTAGTAGGGATGGCAACGCACAGACGATTTTTTTTTTGGGGGGGGGGGGAAATCGTCTGTGTGAGCCATGGTTTTCAGGGTTTTCAGGTCAAAAATCGTCTGTGTGAGCCATGGTTTTCAGGTAAATTTAGAATATCGTCTGTGCGTTGCCAGGGTTTTCAGGAGAATTTGGCTAGTCACAGATTTGGGATTAAGGATTTCTTATGAGCAAGTAATTTCTGAGATTTTAGAAGTTTGTTAAGGTTTCTTATGATGAAAATAAGTTCATACGAGTTTGTTAAAGTTCTTATGGGAGAAATTCAAATATCGTCTGTGAGTTGCCAGGGTTTTCAGGAGAATTTGGGGAGTCACAGATTTGGAATTAAGGAATTCGTATGAGGAAAATAATTTCTGAGATTATAGACGTTTGTTAAGTGTTCTTATGAGGAAAATAAGTAGGAAAATCTTATAGAATTTTTTTAGAAATATCGTGTTTGTGTCACAGCATTTCCAGGTAAACTCTATGGACAACCTTTGCCCGTTTTCAATCACACATTTTTCAAAGAGCATTTTCAGAGAATATTGTCTTAGACGTTTTGTTAAGGAAAACAGACAACTTAGCCATAACATTTAGTTTTATATCCATTTACGGCTATTTCACCTGTAAAGACCAAAATTGAACAGAGCCCAGTTATAGACAGAAATTCGTTAGAGACCAGTTTGTGCCCAAAATTCTCAGAGTCCACTTTGTTAGCAAAATTAGTCAGAGACAGTTTAAAGCTCAAATTTCATCAGAGTTCTGTTTATGCTTGAAATAATCAGAGTCAAGTTTTAGCCAGAAAATTAACAAAGTCCAATTAACAACAGAAATTCGTCAGAGTCCTATAATCTACCAAAATTTGTCAGAGTCCACTTTGTGAGCAAAATTCGTCAGAGTCCATTTTCAACCCATTTTTATCAGAGTCCATTTTATACCGAAATTTCGTCAGAGTCCAGTAAAGGCCAAAAATGATCTGAGTCCAATTATCAACAGAAATTCATCAGAGTCCAGTTTTCTAGCAAAATTCATCAGTCCTGTAATCTGTGAAAATATGACAGAGTCCATTTTATACCCAATTTTCGCCAGTCCAGTTTATACCGAAAATTCACCAGAGTCCACTTTGAGAGCAAAATTCATCAGAGTCCAGTTCTTGATCGAAATTAATCAGAGTCCAATTGAAGACCCAAATTTGACAGAGACCACATTTTCGTTAGTAACAGACCAATTTTCTCCGAAATTTAAAGCAGACATACTTCAAAGTTAGTAATTAAGATCAAGTCAGTTACTGAGCTCCAGCTCTCGTCCCCCACCCTACTTCCCCCTAAAGTCTTTGTTAATATCCTATCAATTCCCCTGAAATTTTACCCCTCTGTATTTCAGACACCGTAAATAAGATAAAAACAGTTATCAAGCTCCAGCTCTCGTCCCCACCTTAGTTCTCTCTCGTATCTTTGTAAATAACCAATCAATTTTCCCTGAAATTTTTACCCTCTGTATTTCAGGCATAGTAAATATGATATAAACAATTATAAAACTCTAGCTCTTGTCCTCTGTCCAAGTTCACTCCTGTAAATTCATTACTATCAGTCCAAATCCCCCTGAGATTTGAACACTCAACTACATTTTCAGACCCCCCTGCAAATAAATCAAAGCAAATTATCAAGTTCCAACTCATGTTCTTCACTTAGTTCAATGTTCATCAAATTATTTCAGATCAAGCCTCTCTCCAGTCTATCAAAGTAAACATCATTTCCTTTAATACCCTTTTTGTACTCAGCTATGTAATATTCACCCGGTCATATAACACCTTACCTTCAATACCTTTTGTTTACCCAAGTAAGCAATAATCACACGATCAAAATCACACCGTACACTTTCCCTCCCTTACCTTCTCATCCCCAACTTATCCAACCTTCAATAATCCTACTGTATTTGCATATTTTCTCTATATTCAGCTGTGTTCTTCACATTTGTCCATGTTATCTGTGTTTGCTCCATGTTCTACAAATGTTCACAGCAAGCTCAGTTCAAATTTTTTCACCTGTTTTTCTCATTTTTTCTGTTTTCTACCATTCTTCCCTGTATGTTCACTCTGTTTTTGTTATGTTTTTCATGTACATCATATGTTCTCTGTATAACTTTTATACTCAATATTCATGTTCTCAATGTTCTTAGCTTGTTCTTCACATGTTCAGTGTTCATTCTTTGTATTCCCTATGTTCCTTATCATGTCTTCATATTCTCTATAAGTTGATATTCCCTGCATGTTCACTCTATTCATCAACTTTTTCTTACATGTTTTCTGTGTTCACTGTGTTCATTCCCTTACTTAACCTCAATTTTTTATGTTCTTTGTTTCTTTAAACCATTTTGTTTCTTCCATTCACTAACTAGTTCTTTTTTCAAATACTGTATTATCATCGGCAATACAGTTCCCTCAACAATTTTAGTCACCCAGTTTTATTTGCAAAAACTATGTCAAAGTAATTCTCGTAGTCAACTTAATAGTTCTACCAACCCTGTTCTTAAACAAATCTACACTTTACTCAGTTCCAAATTTACAAAGACAAACCTTTCTTGTAACTTCTTATCTAAAAATCTTTCGCCAATCAACTAAAACATAGTCACTTTCGTCATTTCTCAACTAAACTTATTATCCAATCAACCAAAAATAGTCAGGATTAATCTCATTCAACACCGTTCTTCACTAAAACAACCTTTCTCTTAGCTAAAAATTGTCAAAGGAATCTTTCCAACACTGTTCATAACTAACTTTATCTATCGTCAAGTAATTGAAAATAGTCTTGTTCATCATTTTGTAACAGCCATTATGTTTCGTCAAGTAAGAAAAAATAACCAAAGATATCTTTCATAGCTGTTCTTAACTGACATTATACTTTGGGGAGCACGAAATAGTCTCCCTCATCATGTTTTGTCTTTTTTGCTTAACTAAAAGTATTCAACAGTCAACTAAAAAATAGTTACTTCATCATGTTTCCCTGTCATTTCTTAACTGAAATATCACTTCTCTCATCTGAAAAATAGTCATGTGTTGCCTCTTTCCAACACTGTTCTTGACTAAAGTAACCTTTCACTTCGCTAAAATAGTCATATTCATCATTGTTCCTAACTAAAATTATATGTCGTTAAGTAAGAAAAATAGTCAAAGGTGCTCTCCGTAACACCAAAGTTACTCTTCGAGAAATCAAAGACACTCTTCAATACATCAAGGACTTACTCAAAGACACCAAAGTTGCACTCAAAGACATCCTTTGAGACATCAAAGACATCCTTTAAGACATCAAAGTTATTCTCAGAGGCATAAAAGCTATTCTCAGAGACATAAAAGTTATTCTCAGAGACATGAAAGTTATTCTCAGAGACATAAAAGTTATTCTCTAAGTAACCTTTCGTTCATCAGAGAAACTTTCTAAGACATCTTCGTTCATTAAAGTTAATCTCAGAGGCATAAAAGTCATTCTCAGAGCTATCAAACTTGTTCTCAAAGTCATCAAAGTTATTCCAAGAGACGTCAAAGTTAATCTAAGACATCATCTTTCATCAAAGGTATTCTCTCTAAGCCATCAATGTTCTTCTCTAAGACATAAAAAGTTATTCTCTGAGCTAACAAAATACTACTCATGTTCTCAAAGACATTCTCAAAGTCATCAAAGTTATTCTAAGAGCTAACAAAAGTTATTCTCAGAGTCACCTTCGTTCTTCAGAGAAACTTTCCAAAACATCTTTGTTCATCAAAGTTACTCTCGGAGTTATCAAAAGGTTTTCTCTACCTCACTTTTGTTCATCAAAGTTGATCTCAGAGATAACAAAGGTAATCTCTAACACACTCTCGTTCATCAAAGTTGTTTCAAAGACATCAAAGTTAATCTCAGAGATATCCAAAGATATTCTCATGTTCACAAAAGTTATTCTGAGCTATCAAAGTTAATCTCAGACATCTTCGTTCATAAAAGTTATTCTCAGAGACATCTAAAGTTATTCTCTAAGACATCAAAGTTATTCTAAGAGCTATCAAAAGTTATTCTCAGTCATGATATGTTATTCTCTAAGTAACCTTTCGTTCATCAAAGACACCTCTCGAGGCATAAAAGTTATTCTCAGAGTCATCAAATGTTATTCTCGAAGTCATCAATGTTGTTCTCTTAAGACATCAAAGATGTTCTCTAAATCATAAAAGTTAATCTCTAAGTCACCTTCGTTCATTAGAGAAACTTTCCAAAACATCTTCGTTGATCAAAGTTATTCTCAGAGTCATCAAAAGTGATCTCTAATTCACCTTCGTTCACCAAAAGTTGTTCTCTAAGACACCTTCGTTCATCAAAGAAACTCTCCTTCTTCCATCATGTTATTTTTTAAGACATCTTCAGTCAAAAATTTCTCTCCAAAATGTAACTAGTTCCACTTTTCATACCAAACCTGCACTTCTGTTAAAATATATTTTCTTAGTCACTTTACCCTAAAACTGTTCTCTGAACTACACTGCTCAAACCTACGTAACTTATCCTCTCCACCCAATGTTACTTAGTTAACGTAACGTTCCTAAACCTAACTTTACCTATCCTAACATAACTTACCTTACCTTTACCTATCTTACCTAACTTAACCTGCATAACCTAACATTACCTATCCTAACTTAACTTACCTTACCTTTACCTATCTTACCTAACTTATTAACCTGCATAACCTAACTTTACCTATCCTAACTTAACTTACCTTACCTTACCTAACTTATCCTGCTTAACCTAACTTACCTAACTTAACCTGCTTAACCTAACTTTACCTATTCTAACATAACTTACCTTACCTTTACCTATCTTACCTAACTTAACCTGCATAACCTAACTTTACCTATCCTAACTTAACTTACCTTACCTATCTTACCTAACTTATCCTGCTTAACCTAACTTACCTACCTTACCTAACTAAACCTAACCTAACTTACCTACCCTACCTAACTTAACCTGCTTAACCTAACTTACCTTACCTTACCTAACTTACACTGCTTAACTTAACTTACATAACCTGCTTAACCTAACTTACCTTACCTTACCTATCTTACCTAACTTACCTAACTTAACCTAACTTATCCTGCTTAACCTAACTTACCTACCCTACCTAACTTAACCTGCTTAACCTAACTTACCTTACCTTACCTAACTTAACCTAACTTATGCTGCTTAACCTACCTTACCTAACTTAGCCTGCTTAACCTAACTTACGTAACTTATCTTACCTATCCTAACCTAACCTAACTTGCTTTACCTAACTTAATCTTACATTCCCAAACTGATGTATCCTAACTTATCTAGTCCAACCAGACATGATCTAACTTACATAATTATTCCCCCCTCCCCGCTCAGCTCGTTGTCGCCGTGTGGGGGCTTCGTGGGCGGCTGCCGGAGTGTGATGCTCCTTGGGACAGTCCTCTGTCCTTTTCTAGCCTTGTGCTCCTGCTGCCGTCCTCTCCAATTCTGCTGGGCACCTTTTCCTTTTCCTTCTGTTTCGTTTTTCTCCCCCCTCTTCTCCTATCTGCTTGCCGTTTCCTGCCGACCTTTTGCTCGTTCTGGTTCTTCCCTTGGACTTCTTCTATTTTGACGCCCGGGTGCTTGAGGAGGCATACTCATGCACCCGTAGAACTGCAGTACCCGACGTCGAGAGCGAGGGGAACCTTTTATTGTCAATCCCCACTTCGTCACTGAACCCGATCTCGACGGACTGTCGGTTTCTTAAGGTGGCGTTTGTGGGGCGTATACTCACGACACACCCCTAGGAGGCCCTGACAAGATCGGCGATAGCTTCTTGTTGGGTGTCCTGCCTCTAATTGTGGCTCCATGGTGGGTGTGGAGGCACATTCGTGAATGAATTCTCCTTTTCGTCAAGATGATAACCCCTGTTTCGGCTGCTTCTGGCTTACCTTCTCAGGCTCGTGGGGTGGGCGACCAAGCCCCCGAGTCGGTCCGTATTGGAAGACCGGGCTCTGTAGCCTCCGCTGCATTGGGCCCCGACCTTGCTCCTCCTTTGGCCTCTCTGACTCCTTCCCCTGGCTCCCCTCCCTCCTCTGTGGTTGGGTCGAGCCCCAAGCCCCCAGTGGTGACTACCTCGTCCCCTGGCGCGGCTCCTTCTCTAGTTGTAACTACTGCGCCTTTTAACCCCTCTCTGGGGGTTCTCATCGCCGTCCTCGTCACGGCCGCCCTCGCTCGATTCCTTCCAGTTCTGCTACCTATCAAGCCTTGTTTGGTCCCGCTTCGTGGGCCAAATATTTTGATCTTCTCCCTCTTGATTCTGCGCCTCCTGACGATTTCTCCCTCCATCGGCATCTCATTGATTCCGTGGATGCCTCCATTACTTTCAACCCCACTCGTCTCGGTACACGTGTCGTTGCTGCTCCTTCTCAGGATGCTGCTTCCCGCTTGGCTGCCTTATCCTGCCTTGGCGAGACCCTCGTTCGGGTCTCGAAGAACGCTCAGTTGAATGCCAGTGTTGGCACTATTTTGCTCCCGCCCCATGTTGCGACCGGTGTTCGGGACCTGCGCGACTGCCACGACGATATTCGACATATCCTCGCTGCCCAGGGCCATTCTATTCTCCAGGTGGACACGTTTACTCGTCCCCCTCGTGGTAGTCGCCGTCAACCCCTCCGGGTTGTGAAGATTACCTTTGATGGTAGGACCCTTCCACCCTCTGTCATTCTTGCTGGTGCCAGGTGCTCTGTCCAGGAGTACATTCCTTCTCCTCGGCTCTGCAACAAGTGCTGGAGGTTTGGGCATGGTGCCCTCCGCTGCTCCGGGACTGTCTCTCACTGTCCTTTGTGTGGTGGCGAAGGTCACTCTAAGTCGGAGTGCACTTCTCCCCAGGCTCGTTGCCTGAACTGCGGTGAGGCCCATCCTACCTTCTCCCGTGCGTGTGTCCATTACAAGCTTGAGGCAGCCGTCCTCAACCTGAAGCACCGGGAGCGTTTATCTTTTTCTGAGGCGAGGCGCCAGGTTCGCCGGCTCCCGCCTTATGCTAATATCTCTTATGCTCGCGTGTTGCGCTCTTCCTAACCTCGTCCTTCCCGCCTTCCTCAGACTCACAACCGTTTCCGGGCCTTGGACCCTGATGCGCCCACTGCCCCCTCCTCTGTTCCTTTGGGTTCTCTCCCGAAGGTTCCTCCTCCTGGTCCTCCGTCTGGGGTTCCCCTTCCTTCTACCCGGTCTGTTGTGTCTTCTGTGTCTTCTTCCTCGTCCCCCTCCGATCCTCCTTCCCATCCTCTTCCTCCATCTATCGGCTCTCCCCACCGCTTGTCGGTGCGGGCGGATGTCCATCGCTCTCCTACCGGCCGTCGTGTGTGCTCTCGTTCGGCTTCTCCTGTTGAGACACTGGAATCCGTTGCCCGGTACGTAGTTGCTGGGACACCGGTCTCTTTAAGTCAGAAGCGTAAGCCTGGCTCCTCTCCTTCCTCTTCCCCGGCGGGTAAGAAGGCTTCGCTTTCTTCCTCAGCTCCTTCTGGCTCTGTTGCTCCTTCCCCTCCCGTTTCAGTGCTTGCGCCCCCTGTTCCTGCTATGGAGGTTTCTTTGGCTCCTGCTTCCCTTTCGGTTGCTGCTCTTGCTGGGGTGCGCTCCCCTCTTTCTACTCCCCCTCCTCCTGCTGCTGCCCTTGACTGCTCCTCTCCGTTGTCTCCTCCTCTTCCTCCTCCTCCTCCTCCGGACCCTGCCCGCCCACCTCTGACCTGTTCTCCCGTTTCCTTCCCTCCGTCTTTGCTCAGTTTACCCATGCCCCCTAACCCTGACTTTGCTGACCCTGATATTCTTTAACGTGCTCTGTTGCTCTTTCGCCTTTGTTTCTTCCTTGTTCTCTGTTTTTGTCCTTTCTCTTCTCGTCGTTGTCCATTCTTCAATGGAACGTTCGAGGTTATTACGCCATTTTCCTCGAACTCCAACTTCTGATTTCGCGGTTTTCGCCCCTTTGTGTCTGTCTCCAGGAGCCAATGCTTGGTGCTCGTCCTGGTCGTTTTCGTGGCTATTCCTTTCTCTCCCCCCCCCCAGCCATTGCTGGGGCTTCTAATTCTTCTGCTCTCTTGATTCGGGCTGATGTTCCCTTTGTTCCTTTACTTTTTCCTTCGCCTCTCCATTGTTCTGCTGCTCGTATCTTTGTGGGGAAATGGTACACAGTTTGTTCCATTTATCTCCCCCCGATTGTCCCGCTCTCTCTTCCTGATTTGAAACACCTCCTAGACTCCTTGCCGGAGCCTGTGCTCCTGCTGGGTGACTTCAATTGTCGTCATTCTCTTTGGGGTGACGTTCTGACAAACACCCGGGGTCGCCTCCTTGAGCCGTTTCTCCTCTCTTCTTCCCTGTCTCTTCTGAATTCTGGTGAGCCCACTCATTTGGACTCTCGGACTCGCACCCTTTCTTGTCTTGATCTTTCTCTCTGCTCTTCTTCTCTTTACTTAGATTTCACGTGGCAGGTTCTTGATGACCTCTATGGAAGTGATCATTTCCCCATCCTTGTTTCCTTTTTCTCTTTTCGCCCTTCCCTCTCTTTCCCTAGGTGGCGGTTTGCTAAGGCAGACTGGACCCTATTTACCCTCAGTGCTACTCTCTCTGACCTCTCCCTTCTGCCTCTCTCTCGCGCTCTCCTCCTTTTTCATGACACTGTCTTCAACGCTGCCCTCCGCTCTATTCCTCGCTCTTCCTCTCGGGGTCCACGGAAGTGCGTTCCCTGGTGGAATGCGGACTGTGCTCGGGCTGTCCGCTGTAAGTGTGCAGCCTGGAAGAGGCACCGCCGTAGGCAGACGACCGATTCTTTTCTTTTCTTTCGGAAAGCGAGTGCGGTGGCCCGTAGGGCCATCCGTACGGCTAAACGTGAATGTTGGGCATCTTATGTCTCAACAATTACGTCCGAGACCCCTCTGGCCCAGATCTGGAAGCGTATCCGCAAGATAGCGGGTAAGTTTGTTCCCGATGTTTCACCGGTCCTTCACCTCCATGATACTCTTGTGGCGGACCCGTTGCAGGTCGCTTCCGAACTGGGTTCCCACTTTTCTTCTGTTAGCTCTGGTCTTCATCTTCCCCAATCTTTCCTTCTTCGTAAACCTGTCCTTGAGTCTCGTCCTTTAGATTTCTGCACTCATCTTCAGCTTCCCTATAATGATCCCTTCTCTCTCTCTGAACTTCGTTCTGCCCTGGCCCTCTGCGGTTCTACGGCAGCGGGCTCCGATGGTATTCATTATGAGATGCTTCGCCATCTCCCTCCGAGCACGTCTCAGTATTTACTGAGTCTGTATAATCGGATCTGGGAGTCGTCGTCAGTCCCTGAGGACTGGCTCGATGCCGTTGTCCTCCCTGTTCGCAAACCGGGGTCTCTGGGTACTTCCCCTAAGGACTTTCGCCCTATTGCTCTCACAAGTTGTGTCTGCAAACTCTTTGAACGTATGGTTAACGTTCGTCTGATGTGGTTCCTGGAACACCATCACCTCCTCTCCCCTTCTCAATTTGGTTTCCGCAAGTGCCGCAGCACGACAGATGTCCTGGTGAACTTGGAGGTCTATATTTGTACTGCTTTTGCTGCGAAGACCTCCGTTGTTGTCGTCCTTTTTGACCTAGAAAAGGCTTACGACACCACTTGGCGTTATCATATCCTATCTCAACTTCATTCTTTTGGCCTTCGTGGTCATCTCCCTCTCTTTCTCCGCAGCTTCCTCTCTCGTCGTTCCTTTCGGGTGCGCCTTGGTACCGCTCTCTCTCCCTCTTTTCAGCAATACGAAGGTGTGCCTCAGGGTAGTGTTCTGAGCACTACTCTTTTTCTGGTTGCCCTCAATGGTCTTCTTTCCTCTCTTCCTTCTGGTGTCTTCTCCGCTCTCTATGTCGATGATCTTACCCTTTGTTGTCAGGGTGATGATTCGCCTCTCCTTCAACGCCGGCTTCAACTTGCAATTGATGCCGTGTCGTCTTGGGCCACAGGTCATGGCTTCAAGTTCTCTACTTCTAAGACTTGTGCCATGACTTTTACGCGGAAACGGGTTGTTCTTCGTCCCTCTTTGTCACTTTATGGTCATCCCCTTGAATACAAAGATTCCGCGAAGCTTTTGGGGTTATTCCTTGACACTCGTTTGTCTTGGTCTCCCCATATCTCTTACCTCCGTGTTGAGTGCTCTAAGGCCCTTACCCTCCTTCGGGTCTTGTCCCATACTTCTTGGGGGGCAGATAGGCGCACTCTCCTTGCTTTACGTTCCTCTCTCGTCCTGTCTAAGCTCGATTATGGTTGCCCTGCTTACTCGTCTGCTTCTCCTTCTACTCTTCGCCGTCTTGATGCTTTGCACCATGCTGGGTTGCGCCTCAGTTCTGGTGCCTTTCGTTCGACTCTCATCCTTAGCTTGTATGTTGACACTGGCTTCCTGTCTCTCCAGGACCGCCGTGATCGCTACTGTCTTCGCTATCTTGCGCGGTCCTTGCAACATCCTTCCTCTCGCCTCTGTCGAGCTTTAACTTTTACCCCTCCTGCGGTTCCTGTTCCTCTTCACCACCTCCCTCTTTCTGTCCGGTTATCTCGCCTACAGGATTCTCTCTCCGTTCGTATTTCTGATGTTTCTCCTCGTGTTGTTCCTTCTTTGCCCCCGTGGAGGGTCCCTCTTCCGCGGTTTTGTACTTTTTTGACCCGTATCACTAAAGCTTTTACCCCTCCTACGGTTCTAAAACGCCTTTTCCTCGAGCACTTTTCTTCTCACTCCCGTTCCGTTTCTGTCTTCACCGATGGGTCTAAGTCAGCGGACGATGTTGGCTACTCTGTTGTTTTTCCTGATCGCACTTATATGTGTCGCTTGCCTCCGGAGACTAGCATCTTTACAGCGGAACTTTATGCTATTCTCTATGCTCTTCGTCTCCTGCTTTCTCGTTGTCAGTCTTCCTTTGTGGTTGTTGTTGACTCTCGTAGTGCCCTCATGGCTCTCGGGTCCTTTAATCCGGTTCATCCAGTAGTTGTCGAGATCCAGCATTGGCTGTTTCTCGTTCACAGTAAATTTAAGTCGGTTGAGTTTTGTTGGGTTCCCAGCCATATTGGTGTGTCTTTAAATGAGCGTGCGGATGCTGCCGCTAAGGAAGCTGTCCGCTCTTGTCCCATCTCTCGTAAAGGCATTCCGTATTCCGACTTTTACCCGGTTATCCATTCCTCAGTCCTTACCCGTTGGCAGGCTTCTTGGTTGTCTGTTACTGGTAACAAGCTACGTACTCTTAAATGTTGTGTATCCTCGTGGCCGTCCTCCTTCCACCGAAACCGGCGGTGGGAAACAGCTCTGACGAGGTTGCGTATTGGCCATACTTGCTTAACCCATGGTCACTTGATGGAGCGCCGCCCTGCTCCTTATTGTCCTAGTTGCATTGTCCCTCTTACGGTCGTGCATGTCCTTCTTGAATGTCCTGACTTCCAGGACGAGCGTGTGTCTTGCTTTCCGACCGCCCCTCGCGGTCACCTGTCCTTCGATAGAATTCTTGGTGACTCGGATACTTTTGATATCGTTCGCCTTATGCGTTTTTGTTCTCGTATTGGCATCCTTGGTGATATTTAGCGCCCTCTGATTATTTTGCGTATTTGATGGTGCTACATAGCCTTCCCGGTTTGGTGCCTTCTTTTGATAATTACTTACTTACTTGTTATATATGGGAATTTACTCGTTTCAAGGGCTAATTTCTCAAATGGTCATTTTTTTTTGCAGATCAAGGGTTATTTGTTAAAGTTCATCAAGTTGCTCATAAGTTGTATTTATTATGTTTGTTATCATATGTTCTTATTTCCCAACCCCTTAACCTAACCTCTTGTAATCTTAGTGTATTTAGTAGGTTCTATCATATGTTCTTATTCCCCAACCCTTTAACCTAACCTTTCAGATGTAGTTTATTTTGTTTTTGACGTATTTGTTAAATATATTATCCTTTTCATAACCTTTCAGATGTAGTTTTGTTTCTCCTTTGTATATTTTTACCCAAACCCACCATCCCACTTAACCTTCTTTCCATCTTTTACTTTGTTTCTCCTACTCCTTCTAACCCCCCTTTTCTATCTTTCTCCCTTATTCTCTCTCTTCCTCCCCCCCCTCTCTCACTCATTTGCTCAAATGCTCTCTTGTTTCTCAATTATAAGTCTTAGTGCTCCCATGCTCTCACTACCTTGCTCTCTTGTTTTTTCTCAAATGTCAAGTCTTAGTAGATCTGATTCTTTACTATTGTAATTTTATTATTACTAAGATAAAGAATGAACTTATATGTGAAAACAAAGTAAAAGAAGGAAAGAAGGTTAAGTGGGATGGTGGGTTTGGGTAAAAATAAAATATGGAGCTACTGATCCAACACCAGCCCCTTGCCAGTAGAGGGGGGCTGGAGCTACAGGTCCAGCACCAACCCCCTGCCAGTAGAGGGGGCGCTGGAGCTACATTTCCAGCACCAACCCCCTGCCAGTAGAGGGAGGCTGGAGCTACAGGTCCAGCACAAACCCCCTGCCAGTAGAGGTGGGATGGAGCTACAGGTCCAGCACCAACCCCTTCCAGTAGAGGTGGGCGGGAGCTACAGGTCTTGAACCAACCCCCTGCCAGTAGAGGGAGGCTAGAGCTACAGGTCCAGCACCAACCCCTGCTAGTAGAGGGAGGCTGGAGCTACAGTCCAGCACCAACCCCCTGCCAGTAGAGGGAGGCTTGAGCTACAGTCCAGCACCAACCCCCTGCCAGTAGAGGGAGGCTGGAGCTACAGTCCAGCACCAACCCCCTGCCAGTAGAGGGAGGCTGGAGCTACAGGTCCAGCACTAAGCCCCTGCCAGTAGAGGGAGGCTGGAGCTACAGGTCCAGCACCAACCCCCTGCCAGTAGAGGGGGGCTGGAGCTACAGATCCAGCACCAACCCCCTGCCAGTAGAGGGGGGGCTGGAGCTACTGGTCCAACACCAATGCCCTGCCAGTAGAGGGGAAGCTGGAGCTACTGGTCCAGCACCATCCCCCTGCCAGTAGAGGGGGCTGGAGCTACAGGTCCAGCATCAACCCCCTGCCAGTAGAGGGGGCACTGGAGCTACTGGTTCAGCACCAACCCCCTGCCAGTAGAGGGGGCTGGAGCTACAGGTCCAGAATCAACCCTCTGTCATTAAAGGGGGGCTGGAGCTACAGGTCCAGCATCAACCCCCTGCCAGTAGAAGGGGGCTGAAGCTACAGGTCCAACACCAACCCCCTGCCAGTAGAGGGGGCACAGGAGCTACTGGTCCAGCACCAACCCCCTGCCAGTAGAGGGGGCTGGAGCTACAGGTCCAGAATCAACCCCCTGCCAGTAAAGGGGGGGTGGAGCTACAGGTCCAGCATCAACCCCCTGCCATTAGAGGGGGGTTGGAGCTACAGGTCCAGCATCAACCTCCTGCCAGTAGAGGGGGCTGAAGCTACAGGTCCAACACCAACCCCCTGCCAGTAGAGGGGGGGGTGGAGCTACAGGTCCAGCATCAACCCCCTACCAGTAGAGGGGGGCTGAAGCTACAGGTCCAACACCAACCCCCTGCCAGTAGAGGGGGGGGGATAGGAGCTACAGGTCCAGAACCAACCCCCTTCCAATAGACGTGGGGGGGTTAGGAGCTACAGGTCCAGAACCAACCCCCTGCCAGTAGAGGGGGGGGGGGCTGGAGCTACAGGTCCAGCACCAACCCCATGCCAGTAGAGGTGGGCTGGAGCTACAGGCCCAGAACCACACCCCTGGCAGTAGAGGGGGGGGAGGGGCTCTGGAGCTACTGGTCCAACACAAACCCCACTGCCAGTACAGGGAGGCTGGAGCTACAGGTCCAGCACCAACCCCCTCCCAGTAGAGGGGGGGCTGGAGCTACAGGTCCAGCACCAACCCCTTCCAGTAGACGTGGGCTGGAGCTACAGGTCTTGAACCAACCCCCTGCCAGTAGAGGGAGGCTAGAGCTACAGGTCCAGCACCAACCCCTGCTAGTTGAGGGAGGCTGGAGCTACAGTCCAGCACCAACCCCCTGCCTGTAGAGGGAGGCTTGAGCTACAGTCCCCCTCCCCGCTCAGCTCGTTGTCGCCGTGTGGGGGCTTAGTGGGCGGCTGCCGGAGTGTGATGCTCCTTGGGACAGTCCTCTGTCCTTTTCTAGCCTTGTGCTCCTGCTGCCGTCCTCTCCAATTCTGCTGGGCATCTTTTCCTTTTCCTTCTGTTTCGTTTTTCTCCCCCCTCTTCTCCTATCTGCTTGCCGTTTCCTACCGACCTTTTGCTCGTTCTGGTTCTTCCCTTGGACTTCTTCTATTTTGATGCCCGGGTGCTTGAGGAGGCATACTCATGCACCCGTAGAACTGCAGTACCCGACGTCGAGAGCGAGGGGAACCTTTTATTGTCAATCCCCACTTCGTCACTGAACCCGATCTCGACGGACTGTCGGTTTCTTAAGGTGGCGTTTGTGGGGCGTATACTCGCGACGCACCCCTAGGAGGCCCCGACAAGATCGGCGATAGCTTCTTGTTGGGTGTCCTGCCTCTAATTGTGGCTCCATGGTGGGTGTGGGGGCACATTCGTGAGTGAATTCTTTCTTTCGTCAAGATGATTACCCCTGCTTCGGCTTCTTCTGGTTTCCTTCTCAGGCTCGTGGGGTGGGCGACCAAGCCCCCGAGTCGGTCCGTATTGGAAGACCGGGCTCTGTAGCCTCCGCTGCATTGGGCCCGACCTTGCTCCTCCTTTGGCCTCTCTGACTCCTTCCTCTGGCTCCTCTCCCTCCTCTGTGGTTGGGTCGAGCCCCAAGCCCCCAGTGGTGACTACCTCGTCCCCTGGCGCGGCTCCTTCTCTAGTTGTAACTACTGCGCCTTTTAACCCCTCTCTCTCTGGGGGTTCTCACCGCCGTCCTCGTCACGGCCGCCCTCGCTCGATTCCTTCCAGTTCTGCTACCTATCAAGCCTTGTTTGGTCCCGCTTCGTGGGCCAAATATTTTGATCTCCTCCCTCTTGATTCTGCGCCTCCTGACGATTTCTCCCTCCATCGACATCTCATTGATTCTGTGGATGCCTCCATTACTTTCAACCCCACTCGTCTCGGTACACGTGTCGTTGCTGCTCCTTCTCAGGATGCTGCTTCCCGCTTGGCTGCCTTATCCTGCCTTGGCGAGACCCCCGTTCGGGTCTCGAAGAACGTTCAGTTGAATGCCAGTGTTGGCACTATTTTGCTCCCGCCCCATGTTGCGACCGGTGTTCGGGACCTGCGCAACTGCCACGACGATATTCGACATATCCTCGCTGCCCAGGGCCATTCTATTCTCCAGGTGGACACGTTTACTCGTCCCCCTCGTGGTAGTCGCCGTCAACCCCTCCGGGTTGTGAAGATTACCTTTGATGGTAGGACCCTTCCACCCTCTGTCATTCTTGCTGGTGCCAGGTGCTCTGTCCAGGAGTACATTCCTTCTCCTCGGCTCTGCAACAAGTGCTGGAGGTTTGGGCATGGTGCCCTCCGCTGCTCCGGGACTGTCTCTCTCTGTCCTTTGTGTGGTGGCGAAGGTCACTCTAAGTCGGAGTGCACTTCTCCCCAGGCTCGTTGCCTCAACTGCGGTGAGGCCCATCCTACCTTCTCCCGTGCGTGTGTCCATTACAAGCTTGAGGCAGCCGTCCTCAACTTGAAGCACCGGGAGCGTTTATCTTTTCCTGAGGCGAGGCGCCAGGTTCGCCGGCTCCCGCCTTATGCTAATATCTCTTATGTGCGCGTGTTGCGCTCTTCCTCTCCTCGTCCTTCCCGCCTTCCTCAGACTCACAACCGTTTGCGGGCCTTGGACCCTGATGCGCCCACTGCCCCCTCCTCTATCCCTTTGGGTTCTCTCCCGAAGGATCCTCCTCCTGGTCCTCTGTCTGGGGTTCCCCTTCCTTCTACCCGGTCTGTCGTGTCTTCTGTGTCTTCTTCCTCGTCCCCCTCCGATCCTCCTTCCCATCCTCTTCCTCCATCTATCGGCTCTCCCCGCCGCCTGTCGGTGCGGGCGGATGTCCATCGCTCTCCTAACGGCCGTCGTGTGTGCTCTCGTTCGGCTTCTCCTGTTGAGACACTGGAATCCGTTGCCCGGTACGTAGTTGCTGGGACACCGGTCTCTTTAAGTCAGAAGCGTAAGCCTGGCTCCTCTCCTTCCTCTTCCCCGGCGGGTAAGAAGGCTTCGCTTTCTTCCTCAGCTCCTCCTTCTGGCTCTGTTGCTCCTTCCCCTCCCGTTTCAGTGCTTGCGCCCCCTGTTCCTGCTATGGAGGTTTCTTTGGCCCCTGCTTCCCTTTCGGTTGCTGCTCTTGCTGGGGTGCGCTCCTCTCTTTCTACTCCCCCTCTTCCTGCTGCTGTCCTTGACTGCTCCTCTCCGTTGTCTCCTCCTCCTCCTCCTCCTCCTCCTCTGGACCCTGCCCGCCCACCTCTGATCTGTTCTCCCGTTTCCTTCCCTCCGTCTTTGCTCAGTTTACCCATGCCCCCTAACCCTGACTTTGCTGACCCTGATCCCGACCCTGATATTCTTTAACGTGCTCTGTTGGTCTTTCGCCTTTGTTTCTTCCTTGTTCTCTGTTTTTGTCCTTTCTCTTCTCGTCGTTGTCCATTCTTCAATGGAACGTTCGAGGTTATTACGCCAATTTCCTCGAACTCCAACTTCTGGTTTCGCGGTTTTCGCCCCTTTGTGTCTGTCTCCAGGAGCCAATGCTTGGTGCACGTCCTGGTCGTTTTCGTGGCTATTCCTTTCTCTCCCTCCCCCCCCCCAGCCATTGCTGGGGCTTCTAATTCTTCTGCTCTCTTGATTCGGGCTGTTGTTCCCTTTGTTCCTTTACTTTTTCCTTCGCCTCTCCATTGTTCTGCTGCTCGTATCTTTGTGGGGAAATGGTACACAGTTTGTTCCATTTATCTCCCCCCGAGTGTCCCGCTCTCTCTTCCTGATTTGAAACACCTCCTAGACTCCTTGCCGGAGCCTGTGCTCCTGCTGGGTGACTTCAATTGTCGTCATTCTCTTTGGGGTGACGTTCTGACGAATACCCGGGGTCGCCTCCTTGAGCCGTTTCTCCTCTCTTCTTCCCTGTCTCTTCTGAATTCTGGTGAGCCCACTCATTTGGACTCTCGAACTCGCACCCTTTCTTGTCTTGATCTTTCTCTCTGCTCTTCTTCTCTTTACTTAGATTTCACATGGCAGGTTCTTGATGACCTCCATGGAAGTGATCATTTCCCCATCCTTGTTTCCTTTTTCTCTTTTCGCCCTTCCCTCTCTTTCCCTAGGTGGCAGTTTGCTAAGGCGGACTGGACCCTATTTTCCCTCAGTGCTACTCTCTCTGACCTCTCCCTTCTGCCCCACTCTCGCGCTCTCCTCCTTTTTCATGACACTGTCTTCGACGCTGCCCTCCGCTCTATTCCTCGCTCTTCCTCTCGGGGTCCACGGAAGTGCGTTCCCTGGTGGAATGCGGACTGTGCTCGGGCTGTCCGCTGTAAGCGTGCAGCCTGGAAGAAGCACCGCCGTAGGCAGACGACCGATTCTTTTCTTTTCTTTCGGAAAGCGAGTGCGGTGGCCCGTAGGGCCATCCGTACGGCTAAACGTGAATGTTGGGCATCTTATGTCTCGACAATTACGTCCGAAACCCCTCTGGCCCAGATCTGGAAGCGTATCCGCAAGATAGCGGGTAAGTTCGTTCCCGATGTTTCACCGGTCCTTCACCTCCATGATACTCTTGTGGCGGACCCGTTGCAGGTCGCTTCTGAACTGGGTTCCCACTTTTCTTCTGTTAGCTCTGGTCTTCATCTTCCCCAATCTTTCCTTCTTCGTAAACCTGTCCTTGAGTCTCGTCCTTTAGATTTCTGCACTCATCTTCAGCTTCCCTATAATGATCCCTTCTCTCTCTCTGAACTTCGTTCTGCCCTGGCCCTCTGCGGTTCTACGGCGGCGGGCTCCGATGGTATTCATTATGAGATGCTTCGCCATCTCCCTCCGAGCACGTCTCAGTATTTACTGAGTCTGTATAATCGGATCTGGGAGTCGTCGTCAGTCCCTGAGGACTGGCTCGATGCCGTTGTCCTCCCTGTTCGCAAACCGGGGTCTCTGGGTACTTCCCCTAAGGACTTTCGCCCTATTGCTCTCACAAGTTGTGTCTGCAAACTCTTTGAACGTATGGTTAACGTTCGTCTGATGTGGTTCCTGGAACACCATCACCTCCTCTCCCCTTCTCAATTTGGTTTCCGCAAGTGCCGCAGCACGACAGATGTCCTGGTGAACTTGGAGGTCTATATTCGTACTGCTTTTGCTGCGAAGACCTCCGTTGTTGCCGTCCTTTTTGACCTAGAAAAGGCTTACGACACCACTTGGCGTTATCATATTCTATCTCAACTTCATTCTTTTGGCCTTCGTGGTCATCTCCCTCTCTTTCTCCGCAGCTTCCTCTCTCGTCGTTCCTTTCGGGTGCGCCTTGGTACCGCTCTCTCTCCCTCTTTTCAGCAATACGAAGGTGTGCCCCAGGGTAGTGTTCTGAGCACTACTCTTTTTCTGGTTGCCCTCAATGGTCTTCTTTCCTCTCGTCCTTCTGGTGTCTTCTCCGCTCTCTATATCGATGATCTTACCCTTTGCTGTCAGGGTGATGATTCGCCTCTCCTTCAGCGCCGGCTTCAACTTGCAATTGATGCCGTGTCCTCTTTGGCCACCGATCATGGCTTCAAGTTCTCTACTTCTAAGACTTGTGCCATGACTTTTACGCGGAAATGGGTTGTTCTTCGTCCCTCTTTGTCACTTTATGGTCATCCCCTTGAATACAAAGAATCTGCGAAGCTTTTGGGGTTATTCCTTGACACTTGTTTGTCTTGGTCTCCCCATATCTCTTACCTCCGTGTTGAGTGCTCTAAGGCCCTTACCCTCCTTCGGGTCTTGTCCCATACTTCTTGGGGGGCAGATAGGCGCACTCTCCTTGCTTTACATTCCTCTCTCGTCCTGTCTAAGCTCGATTATGGTTGCCCTGATTACTCGTCTGCTTCTCCTTCTACTCTTCGCCATCTTGATGCTTTGCACCATACTGGGTTGCGCCTCAGTTCTGGTGCCTTTCGTTCGACTCCCATCCTTAGCTTGTATGTTGACACTGGCTTCCTGTCTCTCCAGGACCGCCGTGATCGCTACTGTCTTCGCTATCTTGCGCGGTCCTTGCAACATCCTTCCTCTCGCCTCTGTCGTGCTTTAACTTTTACCCCTCCTGCGGTTCCTGTTCCTCTTCACCACCTCCCTCTTTCTGTCCGGTTATCTCGCCTACAGGATTCTCTTTCCGTTCGTATTTCTGATGTTTCTTTTCGTGTTGTTCCTTCTTTGCCCCCGTGGAGGGTCCCTCTTCCGCGGTTTTGTACATCCTTGACCCGTATCACTAAAGCTTTTACCCCTCCTACGGTTCTAAAACGCCTTTTCCTCGAGCACTTTTCTTCTCACTCCCGCTCCGTTTCTATCTTCACTGATGGGTCTAAGTCTGCGGATGGTGTTGGCTACTCTGTTGTTTTTCCTGATCGCACTTATGTGTCGCTTACCTCTGGAGACTAGCATCTTTACAGCAGAGCTTTATGCTATTCTCTATGCTCTTCGTCTCCTGCTTTCTCGTTGTCAGTCTTCCTTTGTAGTTGTTGTTGACTCTCGTAGTGCCCTCATGGCACTCGGGTCCTTTAATCCGGTTCATCCAGTAGTTGTCGAGATCCAGCATTTGCTGTTTCTTGTTCACAGTAAATTTAAGTCGGTTGAGTTTTGTTGGGTTCCCAGCCATATTGGTGTGTCTTTAAATGAGCGTGCGGATGCTGCCGCCAAGGAAGCTGTCCGCTCTTGTCCCATCTCTCGTAAAGGTATTCCATATTCCGACTTTTACCCGGTTATCCATTCCTCCATCCTTAAACGTTGGCAGGCTTCTTGGTCGTCTGTTACTGGTAACAAACTACGTACTCTGAAATGTTGTTTCCTCGTGGCCGTCCTCCTTCCACCGTAACCGGCGGTGGGAAACAGCTCTGGCGAGGTTGCGTATTGGCCATACTCACTTAACCCATGGTCACTTGATGGAGCGCCGCCCTGCTCCTTATTGTCCTAGTTGCATTGTCCCTCTTACGGTCGTGCATGTCCTTCTTGAATGTCCTGACTTCCAGGACGAGCGTGTCTTGCTTTCCGACCGCCCCTCGCGGTCACCTGTCCCTCAATAGAATTCTTGGTGACTCTGACACTTTTGATATCGTTCGCTTTATGCGTTTTTGTTCTCGTATTGGCTTCCTTGGTGATATTTAGCGCCCTCTGATTATTTTGCGCATTTGATGGTGCTACATAGCCTTCCCGGTTTGGTGCCTTCTTTTGATAATTACTTACTTACATCCGACGACGACGATTCCGCCACTGCAATGCAGACTTCAGATCCTGTTCGGGTACCTACAGCTCACAAGACTCTGCCTCCTGTGACCCCCACTTCTGCAACAGTTGGTTACTAACCATGACATCACTGTGAACGCGGCCACGCTTTCAGACTTACTGTCGGCTCCTGCTCCACACGCTTCTCCAGCTGCTGCTGTCCCTTCACCCGTCTCAGTGATGAATTTCGCTGCAATCGACCCTTGGTGTGACCCTATAGAGGGTACCTACTATGCAGCCCCTTCTGCTGCAGTACCTACCACTGCTACTCAACCTCCAAGAACTCAACCTTCAAGACATCAACCTTCAAGAACTCTACCCCAGCGTGTCAACACCCCTGCTCTTCACTCATCTGATGAATCGGATGAAGAAATATCTGTTGGAACACCATCACCTCCACGGAAAGATCACCTCCAAGCATCAACAAGAAACGTGACCACCAAGACCGACAAGCCCAAAAAGACCAACGATCAAAGTTTGGTGAAATCAACAAGGAAGAAGACTACTAACGAACTGACTTAACATCAACATCTGACATCAAACCTCCACTGCCAGCTGCTTGCGTTCCCGGCCCCTGTGTGTACTGCAAATGACACCCTACTCAATTCTACTTCCATCTGATAAAGTTCAAATCCGCGGTGGTTGGGCCACCGACCTTTCATCTCCCCTCTTCACTTCATCCCCGGATCCTTGCTCAAGATTTCTGCAGCCTCGCCCCATTCTTTCATCCCCTGCTTGCCAGCTCTATGGACATTTATGCTTCGCTTCGCTACCATTCAAGCTGTCATTGCAATCAATCTGAGCTACCTATGTGCTTTAATATACCTACAATTTTCTCTCATCTTTTATTTTTTTCTTGCTTTGTAACTGCTATCATTTTTTATAAATTTTGCAAGTTTTTACCTACTTAAAATTTTCTTAGATTAAGGACCTGCCCGAAACGCTGCGCATACTAGTGGCTTTACAAGATTGTAATTACTATGCTATGTATCCTCACAATCCCAATGTACCTTCTTATATATATATATATATATATATATATATATATATATATAAATAAATAAATAAATAAATGTATTATGCAAGTACCTAAACTGTAATTACATTAAATTGAGTTTTAGTTTACTTACAGTAAATAAATTTTCTTCTTTTATTAGTGTCCCTGGCTCAAAAAAAGAAGGCAGTAGATGTGGAGCTTCAGGAGATCCAGAGAGGAGCAACAACATACCATTCAAGAAATGCTGCATTCTCACATATTACAAGAATAGAGATTTTAACCGAACATACTAAAGAGTTATGTGGAATTTTCCCTTCATATCTAAGCAAGGTAAGCTAACAGCTTAAATTAAATGTGTTACAATTCAGTTCTTCATAAACATTTATCCAGCAGAACTTTAGACTTATATATACTAATTTTATACTTTGTCTTGCTATTTATGGCTTTGACAGGTAGACAATTCCATGGTTTTAATATACTGGTGACTTTTACATGTGAACTTTTATCAAAAATTTCCATTATATATATATTCTAATTTCTTTAGTATTTTCAGACAAATTTGTAAATGTCTTAAATCCCATTAAATATTTTATATATTACAGGATCCTAACAAGTACACTATTGAAGAGAAGCACTTATCACCCAAAAATAATAGTGGAATCCTGGCTCTTTTGAAGCAAGGGCAAAAGTTGTGTACTGACAAGCTGATTACTACTGGCCTCCATTGTCTTGCCTGCACTTTGTTTCCCATCAATCATATCACTCATTCTTACAGGTGTGAGACAGAGAGGGACAAGATCATCCAAGAGGAACAACACCTGAAGGCTGATCCACACCTGAAGGCAGCACCTCACCTGAAGGCAGCACCACACCTGAAGGCAGCCCCACACCTGAAGGCAGCCCCACACCTGAAGGCAGCCCCACACCTGAAGGCAGCACCACACCATCCACTTTTGCAGTTTTGCCCCATTTGCCAGCAACATTTGGCTGCTTTAATTAATAAAAACAAAATCGCTTTCATTGCTTCACTCATCCTGACCCAAAAAGACATTTTAACAATTTATTTATTAATTTATTTAAGTAAAATGCTTTTCTATGTTTAGTGTGAGTTTGTTGGTTGACATCCACAAGTGGATTTTTTTAAGCATGTTAGAGACATTAGGCAGATCATTTTTTTTTTTTTTAATTTTTATTTTATTTATTTATATACAAGAAGGTACAATGGGTTTGTGAGAATACATAGTACAGTAATTACACTCTTGTAAAGCCACTAGTACGCGCAGCGTTTCGGGCAGGTCCTTAATCTAACAGATAATTTTAAGAAGGTAAATTCTAGAAGAATTAATAAAATAACAAATACATTGCAAGAAAAAAATGAGACGAGAGAGATTAGTAAGTATATTAAAGCACATTGGTATAATAAAGCTCTGATTGATTACATTGAGAGCTTGATTGGTAATATAAACAAGATTAATAGACACCGTTCAGTAGATTGACAGTACATATAAGAAGACAGCAATGATCGCAATGATAAAGATGTTCAGATTGGGTACATAAAGATTGGGAGATTGGGTAGCAATAGATACAGTGCAATTTTAAAGCAAAATGTAAAAAACTATGAAGATGAAATTAAGTACTTTTTAGTATTGTTTTTGAATGACGCAAAAGTTGGACAGCTTTGCAATTCAATAGGGAGTGAGTTCCATAGACTGGGTCCCTTTATTTGCATAGTGTGTTTACACAGATTAAGTTTGACTCTGGGGATATCAAAGAGATACTTTTTCTGGTGTGGTGATTATGTATCCTATTACATCTGTCCAAAGAGAGTTTCAGAACAGGGTTTGCATTTAAAAACGGTTTTGTTTATGCAACTGACACAAGAGAATGTGTGGAGTGAGCTTATGTTTAGCGTGTTTAGGGATTTAAACACGGGGGCTGAGTGTTGTCTGAAAGCAGAGTTTGTTATTGCTCTTATAGCAGAATTTTGCTGGGTGATGATGGGCTTGAGGTGGTTTGCAGTGGTTGAACCCCATGCACAGACACCATAATTAAGATAGGGATAGATTAGTGCATAAAACAGAGAGGAGAGCAGATTTAGGTATATAATATCTGATTTTCGAGAGTATACCAACTGGTTTAGAGATGTTCTTAGTTAGCTATTGTATGTGGGTGCTGAAGTTAAATCTCTTGTCTGGGTATAGGCCAAGAAACTTTCCATCATTTTTATTACTGATGTTAACATTGTCTATCTGAAGCTGAATTGCATTTCTTAATTTGCTTCCAAATAAGATGTAGTAGTCCTTTTCTATATTTAGTGTGAGTTTGTTGGTTGACATCCATAGGTGCACTTTTTTAATTAATTAAAAGGGTTATAGAGGCACATAATGGGCTCAGGGACTGAACCCCACAATTCATTTAGCTAAGCAAGTTACAATCTTGATGAACTAGTTACAAAATTCAATATAAGTCGTCACATTAACAATGGGTTCGAGATCGACCTCAAGTACAGGTTCAAAATTAAGCAACTGACATATGTGGAGAGCTAGTGTCAAAATTTATGTTTGTCCTGCACACCGCCCCCCATCCAGTGGGCAGCGGTGGATAGATTACAATCACTTAGTTACTACCTACAGTTAGCAAACTGGGGATATTTGGCTAAAATTTCTGGTAGCAGATCATTTTGAATGAAATATTGACACATCGCTGGAACATTGGACGGAGGGTGTGCGAATAATTTTGTTGACACAGTTTACATTTGGTCAGGTCTACATCAGCAAATAATGAGAATTCCCAGAGATACTTGTAACAGAGTCTAAGCCGAGCAGTAGTAACATCTAGAAGTCTGCTGATTTTATTGGATGATCCATAGATGTGTGGCTCCTCTTGCATGGTTTTGTACCAAGAGAAACAACAACGACACTTTCCTGCACCGTGGGAGATTAACCCTTTTCAATTTTAATCCCTACCTTTCCACCCAAGAAAGAAATTAGAGGGCAGCCCAAGCTTCGTCTTGAGGCAAAGATCAATGCCTTAAGCCATATTGATGCTCTGTCCACAGAGCATTCTCTCTCTCAAATCATATACACTGATGGTTCCCTACACCGCACCACGGGTGCAGTTGTTCTGACAATGGGCGATAGCTTGTACTTTGAGTGCGGAGTCCGTATAAACAACTGGGCCTCGACCCTTCAGACCGAACTATTTGTCTTGCTTCTTGCACTGAAATGTGTACAAGTCTCCAAACTTGATACATTAATTGTCAGTGACTCCTTATCATTCTTAATTGCTCTCAACTCTTTAACACATAACTGTAACGTGCTCGTGTCCGAAGCTAGACACAAATACAACAAGATTATTAAGGATGGTAACAGAGTCCATTTCATGTGGTCTCCATCTCATGTTGGCCTCCGAATGCATGATAGAGCTGATAAGTTAGCCAAAGAATCTGCCTTTAAAGGAGCCGTTGAGTGTAACCTTGGATTGTCAATGAGCAATCTGAGAGCAGCAGTACACCAAGAACTTCAACAAGATCTTGTAGATCTGAGGCAAAGTGAAATCGACACCAGTAATTCCATCTATCATCATACTATCATGCAAGAGGAGCGACACTTCTATGGTTCATCCAATAAAGTCACACCTTCCCTGATATCCTTAAAAAAACAAGAGTAACGCCAGTCCATTAAGGAGGCAATCCGGCGGACATAAACAATTATGGACCAATATCAAATCTACCCATTCTATCAAAAATATTTGAAAAAAATTATTTACAAACAGCTCTATTCTTACCTCGTAAACTTCGACATACTCAGCCCCTGCCAGTTTGGCTTCCGGTCCCAAAAGAGCACCAATGATGCAATCATTAGTCTACTTGACGTAATCTATTCAGCCCTTGACAAAAATGAGTTTCCGATTGGACTCTTCATTGACCTGGCCTTTGATACTGTTAATCCCAACTACCTCTTACTTAAACTCCAGCATTATGGAATCCGAGGCTTTGCCCTCGACTACATCCGATCCTATCTTAGTGACAGACACCAATGTGTAACCATCAATGGCACAACTTCTTCCACTCTACCAATTACCGTTGGTGTGCCACAGGGCAGCATCTTAGGACCCCTTCTATTTCTTATATATATCAATGATCTGCCTAATGTCTCTAATATTCTTAAACCTATATTGTTTGCTGATGATACTACCCTTATCTAGTCAGACCCCAACCCACATACACTAAATAATGTTGTGAATAATGAATTAAAAAAAGTCCACTTATGGATGTCAACTAACAAACTAGCATTAAACATACAAAAGACCTACTATATCTTATTTGGAAGCAAATCATCAAATGCAATTCAGCTACAGATAGACAACATTAACATATTTGGAAGCAAATCATCGAATGCAATTCAGCTATAGATAGACAATATTAACATCAATAATAAAAATGATGGCAAGTTTCTTGACCTATTCCTAGACAAGAGACTCAACTTCAGCACCGACATTCAACACATAACTAAGAAAGTCTCTAAAACAGTTGGTATACTCTCTAAAATAAGATATTATGTTTCTAACTCTGCTCTCCTCTCACTATATTATGCACTAATCTACCCCTATCTTAATTATGGTATCTGTGCATTCGGGGTCTACCACTGCAAACCACCTTAAGCCTATCATCACCCAGCAAAAATCTGCTATCAGAATAATAACAAACTCTGCTTTCAGACAATACTCAGCTCCCTTGTTTAAATCCCTAAACTTGCTAAATATTAACTCCCTCCACACATTCTCTTGTGTCAACTACATTTACAAAACCCTGTTCTTAAACGCAAACCATGCTCTGAAACTCTCCCTGGACAGATGTAATAGGACCCATTATCACCACAACAGAAAGAAATATCTCTTTGATATCCCCAGGGTCAAACTTTTTTTTTTTTTTTTTTTTTTTTAGATATATACAAGAGTTGTTACATTCTTGTACAGCCGCTAATACGCGTAGCGTTTCGGGCAAGGCCTTTATCCTATGGTCCCTGGAATACGATCCCCGCCGCGAAGAATCGTTTTTTCATCCAAGTACACATTTTACTGTTGCGTTAAACAGAGGCTACAGTTAAGGAATTGCGCCCAGTAAATCCTCCCCGGCCAGGATACAAACCCATGACATAGCTCTCGCGGAACGCCAGGCGAGTGTCTTACCACTACACCACGGAGACTGCAAATCTGTGTAAACACTATGCAAATTAAGGGACCTAGTCTATGGAACTCACTCCCTAGTGAATTGAAAAGCTGTTAAACTTTTGCCTCATTTAAAAACAAAAACAAAAAGTACCTAATTTCATCTTCGTAGTTTCATACACTGAGCTTTAAATTTGCTCTGTATCTAGTGTTACCCAATCTTTATGTACTTAATCCAAACAACTTTATCATTGTGCTCATTGCTGTCTTCTTTTATGTGCTAGCCATATGCTGTATTGTGCCTATTAATTTTTGTTAACTATCATTCAAGTTGTCATTGCAATCAATATAGCTACCTATGTGCTTTAATATACCTACAATTTTCTCTCATCTTTTATTTTTTTTTCTCTCTTGCTATGTAACTGTTATCATTTTTTATAAATTTTGCAAGTATTTACCTACTTAAAAATTTATAATAATAATAATAATTTTTATTTAGGTAAAGGTACATACGTAAAGAGATTTTACAATGTTTGTTGGCTTTATAGATAGAGCTAGTACATACAATGCCTAAAGCCACTATTACGCAAAGCGTTTCGGGCAGGAAAAAACACTAATGACTAAAGCTTAAAACTAATGGGTAAAAAGAATAAAATGTGTTGAGTACAAATAAAAATAGAGGTAAAAGAGGGGGGAACATTGTTGAAAAAGCAGCACAAATACAATTACAAATTATTACAGAAAATTACATTCAAACAGCGTTGATTTAAAAAAACACACACACAAAAAAACAAAAAACATACATGGGTTGACAACAGAGGGGTAAGGTAGGTTACAGGGAATTTATTAGGTATAGCTTCGTTTTTAATTTCAACTGGTTGAGAGAGGTACAGTCTTTAACATGGTTGGGAAGGTCATTCCACATTCTGGGCCCCTTGATTTGTAGAGCATTTCTGGTTTGATTAAGTCGTACTCTAGGAATATCAAAACTGTATTTATTTCTGGTGTGGTGCTCATGGGTTCTGTTACAACCTTCTATGAAGCTTTTGAGATCAGGATTGGCATTATAGTTTAGCGTTTTATATATGTATAATACACATGAGAGAATGTGCAGTGACTTAATGTCTAACATATTCAGAGATTTGAGTAGGGGTACCGAATGATGTCTGGGGCCAGAATTGGATATTGTCCTAATAGCAGCTTTGTGTTGAGTAATTAGAGGAAGCAAGTGATTTTGGGTAGTAGAGCCCCAAGCACAAATACCATAGTTGAGATATGGATAGATAAGGGAGTAATAGAGAGTCACCAGGGCAGGGCGTGGTACATAATATCTGATCTTAGAAAGAATGCCCACAGTTTTTGAAACTTTTTTTGATATGTTTAGAATGTGTCCCTGGAAATTCAGCTTGTGGTCAATGAGAATGCCAAGGAATTTGCCATCTAATTTGTTACAAATTTCGGTATTGTTTATTTTGAGATTTATTTGATTAGAGGATTTATTGCCAAACAGAATATAGAAAGTTTTGTCAATGTTAAGGGTGAGTTTGTTGGCAGTTAGCCACAGATGGACTTTATTTAGCTCAGTATTTACTGAGGCATTTAGAGCAAGGGGATCAGGACTGGAGTAAATGAAGGTTGTGTCATCAGCAAATAGAATTGGTTTGAGGTGTTGGGAGGCATTTGGAAGGTCATTAATGTAGATGAGAAAGAGGAGAGGGCCAAGTATGCTGCCCTGGGGAACACCAATGTTGATGGGTAGGGTGGGAGAAATTGTATTATTCACAGAAACACGTTGGAGCCTGTCAGTAAGGTAGGATTTGAGGTATTGAAGGGAGTGTCCTCTGACACCATAATGATGTAATTTAAGAAGAAGGTTTTGGTGGTTGACAGTATCAAAAGCTTTACGCAGGTCCACAAATAACCCAACAGGGAACTCATTTTTATCAAGAGCTGTATGAATCGAGTTAAGCATACTAATAAGTGCATCGTTAGTGTTTTTTTTGGGCCTGAAGCCATATTGGCAAGGGCTAAGTATATTGAGTTTGGCTAGATATGAGTAAAGCTGCTTATTTTCTTAGATTAAGAACCTGCCCGAAACGCTGCGCGTACTAGTGGCTTTACAAGATTGTAATTACTATACTATGTATCCTCACAATCCCAATGTAACTTCTTGTATATATATAAATAAATAAATAAATAAATAAAATCAGCAGACTTCTAGATGTTACTACTGCTCGGCTTAGACTCGGTTACAAGTATCTCTGGGAATTCTCATTATCTGCTGATGTAGATCTGACCAAATGTAATCTGTGTCAACAAAACTATTCGCACACCCTACGTCATTATGTGATGGAGTGCGAAAAGATATGTGAATTCAGAGACAATTCTATAACCAATGTACCAACGATGTGTGAATATTTCATTCAAAATCAAATAAAATCAAATGTTTATTTAGGTAAGGTACATACATACAAGAGATTTTACAAAGAGTGATGGATTTATAGATAGGGCTAGTACATACAATGCCTAAAGCCACAATTACACAAAACGTTTCGGGCATGAAAAACTTAAATGACTAAAGCTTAATACTAATCGAGCATAAAGAATAAAATGAAAACATAGCTGAAAAAGCAGCACAAATACAATTCTGTCGACAAACAGCGCTCTTTAAAAAAACAGACATTGGTTGACAATAGAGGGGTAAGGTAGGTTACAGGGAATTTATTAGGTATAGCTTCGTTTTTATCTTAAACTGGTTGAGAGAGGTACAGTCTTTAACATAGTTGGGAAGGTCATTCCACATTCTGGGTCCCTTGATATGTAGAGTATTTCTAGTTTGATTAAGTCGTACTCTAGGAATATCAAAACTGTATTTATTTCTGGTGTGGTGCTCATGGGTTCTGTTACAACCTTCTATGAAGCTTTTGAGGTCAGGATTGGCATTACAGTTTAGCGTTTTATATATGTATAATACACATGAGAGAATGTGCAGTGACTTAATGTCTAACATATTCAGAGATTTGAGAAGGGGTACCGAGTGATGTCTGGGGCCAGAGTTGGATATTGTCCTAATAGCAGCTTTGTGTTGAGTAATTAGAGGACGTAAATGATTTTGGGTAGTAGAACCCCAAGCACAAATACCATAGTTGAGATATGGATAGATGAGGGAGTAATAGAGAGTCACCAGGGCAGGGCGGGGTATATAATATCTGATCTTAGAAAGAATGCCAACAGTTTTTGAAACTTTTTTTGATATATTTAGAATGTGTCCCTGGAAATTCAGCTTATGGTCAATGAGAATGCCAAGGAATTTGCCATCTAATTTGTTACAAATTTGGGTATTGTTTATTTTGAGATTTATTTGATTAGAGGATTTATTGCCAAACAGAATATAGAAAGTTTTGTCAATGTTAAGGGTGAGTTTGTTGGCAGTTAGCCAAAGATGGACTTTCTAGCTCAGTATTTACTGTGGCATTTAGAGCAAGGGGGTCAGGACTGGAGTAAATGAAGATTGTGTCGTCAGCAAATAGAATTGGTTTGAGGTGTTGGGAGGCATTTGGATGGTCATTAATGTAGATGAGAAAGAGGAGAGGGCTAAGTATGCTGCCCTGTGGAACACAAATGTTGATGGGTAGGGTGGGAGAAATTGTATTATTCACAGAAACATACTGGAGCCTGTCAGTAAGATAAGATTTGAGATATTGCAGGGAGTGTCCTCTGACTCCATAATGATGTAATTTAAGAAGAAGGTTCTGGTGGTTGACAGTGTCAAAAGCCTTACGCAGGTCCACAAATAACCCAACAGGAAACTCCTTTTTATCAAGAGCGACATAAATAGAGTTAATCATACTAATAAGTGCATCGTTAGTGCTTCTTTTGGGTCTGAAGCCATATTGACAAGAGCTAAGTATATTGTGTTTGGCTAGAAAAGAGTAAAGCTGCTTGTAGATTAGTTTTTCGAATATTTTTGACAAGTTAGGCAGGATTGATATAGGTCTGAAGTTGTTAACATCTGCGTGATCACCACATTTGTGGACAGGGGTTATTCTTGTTTTTTTTTTAGAATGTCTGGAAAGGTTTGGAGTTCAAGTGACTTGTTGAAGAGCAATGCAATAGCAGGGGCTAAAGATCTGGAGGCTTTTTTGTAAATTAAAGTTGGTATCTCCTCGAGGGCACTAGACTTGGTTTTAAGGGAAAGGATTATCTCAGTGACATCAGTGGAATTAGTAGGCTTTATGTACAGAGACTGTGGATAGTTACCTGTAAGATAGTCATTAACATCAGTACTGGAAGATGGAATATCATTTGCAAGGGATGACCCAATGGAAGAGAAGAACCTATTGAACTCAATGCAGAATCAGAGGCTGAAAGCTGACCAACGTTATTGGACAGGAGTGTTGGTTTGTTATTTAAAATCTTCTTTGATCCCAATATTTGTGAAATTGTGCTCCAAGTTTTTTTAATGTTGCTCTTTATTTGGGTAAATTTATCTTCATAGTATTTAATTTTGGCTCGTCTAATTATTTTAGATAGCAATAACTTCATTGTAGGCATAGAAGTGCTTTCTGGCTACTAGGTACGACATACATATATATATATATATATTTTTTCTGGTTTAGGGCTTCTATCCCTCTAACTATTTTCTTAGCATCAGGGCTTAATTGAAATAGGAGTTCTCCAAAACTCATTTTCGTACTTTTAAGGTGAAGAAAAGAAGTGATTTACTATAGAGTGTATTACACTTATTTGTATAATTTGCACGACGTTTCGAACCTCCATGGTTCATTCTCAAGTGAACAGATCTTACAATACTAGTTGATTTTATACCCGCATTAGGTCAGGTGATAATACAATGAAGGTGAAAACATGGGGGGATACATAAGGGATAAACATAGGGGCTGCAGAAGGCTTATTGGCCCATACGAGGCATCTCCTATCTAAACCCAAAGATTAATCCAGTGTAATTGGCCTGTTATGTTGGACATTGTCTTCTGTGTTGGCATCGATATGTTCTTGTCTTGTCCTTACTCTCATGGTGGGTAGAGTAAATAGTTCCGTGATTTGAGTGTTCATGGTAGGTCGCTCTATTCTTATGTGAATTGCCTCAAGAATTTGTAATCTTCTTGAAAGATTTTCAAGAAGATTACAAATTCTTGAGGCAATTCACATAAGAATAGAGCGACCTACCATGAACACCCAAATCACGGAACTATTTACTCTACCCACCATGAGAGTAAGGACAAGACAAGAACATATCGATGCCAACACAGAAGACAATGTCCAACATAACAGGCCAATTACACTGGATTAATCTTTGGGTTTAGATAGGAGATGCCTCGTATGGGCCAATACGCCTTCTGCAGCCCCTATGTTTATCCCTTATGTATCCCCCCATGTTTTTCACCTTCATTGTATTATCACCTGACCTAATGCGGGTATAAAATCAACTAGTATTGTAAGATCTGTTCACTTGAGAATGAACCATGGAGGTTCGAAACGTCGTGCAAATTATACAAATAAGTGTAATACACTCTATAGTAAATCACTTCTTTTCTTCACCTTAAAAGTACGAAAATGAGTTTTGGAGAACTCCTATTTCAATTAAGCCCTGATGCTAAGAAAATAGTTAGAGGGATAGAAGCCCTAAACCAGAAAATAATAAATACAGAATATGCGGTCATATTCAATGAAACATGTTTGAAAGAAAACCTGCTGCCAGTATACACCAATATATATATATATATATATATATATATATATATATATATATATATATATATATATATATATATATATATATATATATATATATATATATATATATATGTCGTACCTAGTAGCCAGAACTCACTTCTCAGCCTACTATGCAAGGCCCGATTTGCCTAATAAGCAAAGTTTTCATGAATTAATGTTTTTTCGTCTACCTAACCTACCTAACCTAACCTAACCTAGCTTTTTTTGGCTACCTAACCTAACCTTACCTATAAAGATAGGTTAGGTTAGGTTAGGTAGGGTTGGTTAGGTTCGGTCATATATCTACGTTAATTTTAACTCCAATAAAAAAAAAATTGACCTCATACATAGTGAAAAGGGCAGCTTTATCATTTCATAAGAAAAATATTATAGAAAATATATTAATTCAGGAAAACTTGGCTTATTAGGCAAATCGGGCCTTGCATAGTAGGCTGAGAAGTGAGTTCTGGCTACTAGGTACGACATATATATATATATATATATATATATATATATATATATATATATATATATATATATATATATATATATATATATATATATATATATATATATAAATATATATATATATATTTTTTTTTGTCTAGTTCCACATATCATTTTTCCTACTTCTTATTTTTGTTTCTAACTGATCATTTACAATTAACACTTGTATTTATATTCAAGTTTTTCAATCAAAGAATGTACTTGAAATTGTTTTTTTAAACATAAAGCCACACGATTGTACTTTTTGAAGGAAATAGCTCTCCCATAGTGGATGCACTACATGTGCAGAGTTGACCAACAGGAGTTTCATATTTACTTATATATATATATATATATATATATATATATATATATATATATATATATATATATATATATATATATATATATATATATATATATGTCGTTCCTAGTAGCCAGAACTCACTTCTCAGCCTACTATGCAAGGCCCGATTTGCCTAATAAGCCAAGTTTTCATGAATTAATGTTTTTTCGTCTACCTAACCTACCTAACCTAAACTAAGATAGCTTTTTTTGGCTACCTAACCTAACCTTACCTATATATATAGGTTAGGTAGGGTTGGTTAGGTTCGGTCATATATCTACGTTAATTTTAACTCCAATAAAAAAAATTGACCTCATACATAGTGAAAAGGGTAGCTTTATCATTTCATAAGAAAAAAATTATAGTAAATATATTAATTCAGGAAAACTTAATATAGATTCTCATTTAGAAGACTCAAGATGATAGTATTTTGAGACTCGAGGACTAGGCACAACTTTTTGAACCACTGGTTCTCGGTCCAGTTTGTGAATTCCTTTGAAGGACCGGAAGCTCGCTTGAGTTGCTTAAACTGGGATGCTAGCATATGTCCATAGGAGAGGGTTGAGAGGACTCTGCTCCCTTGCTCAACTTGCTCAATGGGGTGGAGGGGAGGGCAGCACCGTCGCCCCGGACCCCAGAGCTTCCAGACGGAAAAACACGAATATTGTTAGAGTTGGCCGGGATGGATGCCTTGGTAAGGGGTTTGTTGTCCGTATTTCCCTGCACAGTCATATTTTTTGGAGACATGATTGGTTAGAATGGACTGGGGGTATATTTTGTGAAGAAACTTGCGTCAAGCAGCGCGGTGGCGGCAGCATGCACTGTACTCACAGCCGTAGAGGATTGTTTTGAAACTTATTTGAGATGGAATGAGTTGATTTTGGTCGGTTACTTTGGTTTTGCTATAACATGCTTGGACTCCATGTACTTAGCTGCCTGTGGGTGGCGGTCTACATCATCTGGCGATAGTTTCAGGGCTGATATACAGCTTAGAGTGAGGAGGGTAGCGTGCACTCAACCGCATCAGACGACAGCAAAGTCAAGTACTTTATTAGTACTTGTCAAGTATTACTAATCGAGTAGTAATAGTCAAGTATAATACTTGACTTGCCGTCAGACGACAGCAAGTCAAGTATTATTAGTACTTTACTAATAATCTTGTAATAGTAATTGGTAATGTAGCACTTGGCCTTTCTCCTTCAGAATGTATGCACACATTATAGAAAGAAGAAGAGAATACCACACAAGATGGCAGCGTATGTCACGGGCCAAAAAACGACGCCTAAAAGAACAGGCATCCCAGCGTGGCAAAAATGAAAATAGTGATGAGGTTGAGATTCAGTTGTTGAATCAGGATCCTTTGGCTAATGTTACAACAAACAGCATAGATGATGACCATGCTGCTTTGTCATCTAATTCAGAACCTAATATTGGTTGTGGAGCCAATGAAGATGCATCATCTTCTCTTGAAAGTCAGAGAGAGAGAGAGAGAGAGATTGGACTTGGGACATGATTGATGAGCATGACCCAATATCATCAGAGTCAGAGAGCAGTGGTGATGAGGATGATAAATCATTATCAGATATATTGTTAGTATGGGTCAATAAATATGGCATGACACACAATGCCATTGATAATTTATTAAAAAAATTTAGAAAACAGGGACATGCTGACTTGCCAAAAACAGCTCGTTCGTTACTGAGTACAGTTAAACATATACCTACCGAGACTAAATCAGGCATGATGTATATATACTTGGGGTTAGAGGAGGAATTGTTGAAAACTTTAAGGCTGTATCCTAAATCAACAATAAGAGATTTGGCAGAAATATCTTTAATTTGCAACATTGATGGTTTGCCAATATTTAGAAGTAAAAATGAAAGTTTATGGCCTGTTATTTGTGCTATCAATAATGTCAAACCTATAAGAGTTTCCCAGTAGTCCTCACATACGGAAGCTCTAAACCTAGTGATTTAGATTTTTTAAATGAATTCTTTCAGGATTTGAAAAAAAATTATGCACTATGGGTTTAAAAATGATGACAAAACATTGTCAGTAAAACTAAAAGGAGTCATATGTGATGCCCCAGCAAAAGCAATGGTGAAGGCAATCAAACTCCACTCTGGCTACTTTGGGTGTGATAGATGTACCCAAGAGGGTGTTTGGAATGGAAGAATGACTTATCAACAAGTGAAAAATTTACAACTCAGAACCGATGAAGATTTTCGTAATCAATCTAATTCTCAACATCACCATGGTAGATCACCATTCTGTGACTTAAATATAAATATGGTGAGTACTTTTCCCATAGACTATATGCATCAGATATGTCTTGGGGTTATGAAAAGGTTACTTCTTGCCTGGATACGAAATAAAAACGTAAAATTATGTGCTCGCCAAGTTGATGAAATTAGTCAGCGTCTAATTAAAATAACAAAATTTGTGCCTATGCACTTTGCACGTAAACCTCGAAGTCTTTTAGAGGTTCATAGATGGAGAGCGACTGAATACAGGCAACTCCTTCTCTACACCGGTAAGATTGTACTGAAGGGAATCTTACCCAAAGAATTGTATGACCATTTCCTGACTCTGAGTGTAGCCATTTCTATTCTTGTTTCACCTAAATTGATTCAGTTAAATTACAGCCAATATGCACATGATCTTTTGCTGTACTTTGTGTTAAAGGCTCGTGAGCTGTATGGTAAGGATTTTTTAGTGTACAATGTACACTGCCTAACACACACATCCTCTGATGCCAAAGAGTTTGGTAGTTTGGACAGATGTTCA
Source organism: Procambarus clarkii (assembly GCF_040958095.1). Taxonomy (NCBI): domain Eukaryota; kingdom Metazoa; phylum Arthropoda; class Malacostraca; order Decapoda; family Cambaridae; genus Procambarus; species Procambarus clarkii. The sequence continues at coordinate 626,416 of NW_027189188.1, read as the reverse complement.
GCATTTCCATTTGAAAATTACCTGCAGCAGGTTAAGAATATGGTTCGATCAAGTAAAAACCCTCTTGTTCAAATTGCAAAGAGGCTGAATTTGATGCAGCATGCTCAAAGGATTTATACACCAAATACAGAACATAAAATATATATATCAAGGCACCAAACAATGCCTATTTGCTGAATAATGAAACTTGCTGCCAAGTTTTGGACACTGTCAGTGACACCGATGAAAATGGAGACAGCATGTTCCTTTGCAGGGTATATTCGAGAAGTATACCTCTCTTTGAGAAACCTTGTAACTCCAAATTAATTGGAGCATTTAAGGTTCTTACTAGGAATTCATCCATGAAGGTGATTCCAGCAAGAAAACTAAACCGCACAGGTATGATGATCGAGACAGAAAGCGCAAATACTTTTCTGTCAATACTACATGACTTATGACAAGTACGCATTTAAATACTGTATCCATTCTTTAATAATAGTTTGAACTAATATTGTAAGTTAATGAGATTCACAATTTTGTTTTTTATTAAAGTTATTATCTTTTGACCAATATTTACCTGTTTAAAAATCCCATTAGCCTGTATTTCATGAAAATTATTAATATTTTGAGAGCACATTAAGAGATAAAACTGTATTAAGCCTTTTAGTCCATACATGGCAGCTACTGTTTATACCAACCGAAAATCATTTACAAATGTGGCTAATCTATGATTGACATAATCAAGTAAATCTATTACCAACTTTATGCTAATTTCTTTTTTTGGGGAGAACAACCCTTAATAAGATTTTTCAATTTTGTAGATGACATCTGAAAAGCGGTATGCAGTGGTAGGCTTCAATGATCGTAGTGTGGGTATCATCTCCACAACCTGGATTGAAAAATCTGATGATGTAAGCATTACTTTGAAACTAAAAAATTGCATATATTGAGTTGGTTTAAAAATATTCCAAATTAGTGCTAAAATTAGCATGTAACAGTTTATTTTGACTTTTCAGGAAACCATATTGTGCTGGTGGCCACGGAGCAGGCATACAGTTAGTGCCCAAAAGCAAGAAAAGCCAGACACGACAAACTGGCGAGTGCATGTCGTATCAACAACTGGTAGGTATTAAATTTATAATTATTAAGATTTAAGATACAAGACACCTATTCATTCATTCACCATAACTTTAACACTGCAGACAAAAACAGCATTATAATTATATTTTAATCACAAGATGGGTTTCCTCATAGCTACTTAAGACTTTTGTGCCCCGGTTATAAGTTCCAAATCATGTACGTCGTATTAGTAAACATCTCTTTACGAAGCTGATTTAAGTTATTTCTTAGTGTTCACTACTCTACTAGGTAACGATAAATATATATCTCGCTGATATATTACTAATTATATTCAATTATTACAGATGATTTTGACGT